>NC_061494.1:24915085-25098749 GCF_022539355.2 Hippoglossus stenolepis | reverse complement strand
TTGGTCCATTACTCTAAAGGATGATGGGATTGGTTTATAAAACAAGTCTGGTCAAATTACTCTCCTCTTATCTGCAAAATAAATCCAAAAGCGATCAGAAAAATATCACCCAGAGAATTTATCTAATTTAAGATTTTTAATTATTTAATTATTTATTTATTTATTAATTAGATGATTGGTACCAGGTATATTAGTTTGTCAGCAAACACTACCCCTACTGGCACACTAAGGAAGGGATAATAATTAAAAACCACTCGAACCCGAATAAATAGAAGCTTAATGCCTTTACAGATAAATCCAAGGAGACTATTAACCAATTGGATAAATAATTCATATAGATGGGTCCCTCCACCTAATTCACTCTAATAGTTTGATAATTTTAGGTCACAGTGGCTCCAATTTTAAACAAGTTTGACATGTTTCTCATAGACTCTTTTACCAGGAGACACCTTCTCCTGCAATGCATTAATAGGATTGTTTCCTTAACATCACTTTTCTTAAAATATCTTTGCATATAAACCACCCCAAACTTAAAATTATAGGATATTTACCATCCTAAGAGGGAGTTCTCTTTATTAAGATCCTTTATAATATAAATTCCAAACTCAGCAAAACCATGAGTAAGGAGTGCTTACACACAGACTACACCTGCCCCCAGAAAATCAACTCTTTAGATCAATCCATGGAGAAATCCAAGATAGGTCTGTTGTAACAATACTAAAGCATGTCTTACTTGGTCATAGTGACACAGAGCATTGCTCAGAAGAAGTTCCCTGGGTCGTACGGTGTATGGGCAGGAACTTTTGAGGCTCCATCATTCCCAGTGGAGGACTTGCCCAGGCTTTGAGGTTTGAGCTTCACGGCGTGTGGCCTTTCTCCAAAACCAACGAAGAGGATGGCTTGATGTTCAACCCCGACTGGGCACTGAGCAGAGTGGTATGACTCAGTTATTTATCCAACTCCACCTACTGAAGAGAACCAGAATTTAAAGGATGTCATCCCCAGAGTCTCACTAGGGGCTGAAACTCCAGAGCCAAGGCCAGAGCCAAGAAGCCTCAACATGACCCTTAATTCTAATCTTAACCATTATCCTAACCTTAATCATGCCTTAACTCTAAACCTAACCAGTTAATTCTACGCCTAAACCTAACTGATTAAATTCTACGCCTAAACCTAACCAGTTAACCCCATGCCTAAACCTAACCTTTTAATCCTTTATATTAATCTTAACTCTAATCAAGCCCAAGCCATTTTTATCTTAATATTAGTCTAATACTAGCAATTGATCTTAACAACCGTGAATCCTTTTTCTAAATTATCTTAGAATTAGATTATAATAAAACTTGAATTGGACACACCCTAGGGCTTGATCAGCCCTGGCGGGGGCCTTCCTCGGGAGAATTTGTCTGGCATTGATGATGGCGGCGATGATCCTGAGGTCCACTACCAGTGATATATTCATAATGTAAAATTAGGAAATTAAAAATAGTATCTATAGAAATAATAGTCAACCAACTCCGTCAAAAATCAAACAGCAATAATTCAAACAGCTGGAATGAGAAGCAATAAATCATGAAATATCAAGACAGAAAACAAAAACAGAAAGCACTTACAATGAAAGATTTAAAATATCAACAAAAACTTAAACCAGTTTTTAAAGAACAATATCTACAAAACAAAATACGTTCATATTAAAAATAACTTATGTCAAAAGCCATTTCAAGGCAAGGGATAGGTGAGAATGGGGTAGTGATGGCAGTCATTGGGCAAGTCTGACACCTTTGGCTCCCTAGTTCAAACTGCCCAGTCGTCGGACGAAGCAGGGGGAGTCATCGAGATATTTTTCTAACCTAACCTAACCCTAACCCTGCCTAACCCTACCTAACCCTACTTCTTGCCCTAACCTGGCACAACTACTTTAGCCTATTTCTTTAACCCTAGCCTAGCTTCTTCAACTGGCTTCTTCAACCTAACCTAACCTATTTAACTAACCTAACCTAACCTAACCCCCTGCCTAACCCTTATCCTAACCTTAAATGTTACATACTCTAAACCTAACCAGTTATTCTCACCTAATAACAGTTAACATGCCTAAACCTAACCCAGTTGCTTATACCTAAGCCTAACCTTTTCCAATCCTTTATATTAATCTTAACTCTAATCCAAGCCCAAACCATTTTATCCTTAATATTAATTCTAATACTAACAGTTGATCCTTAACAAAACGTGAATCCTTTTCTAAATTATCTTAGGTAGATTATAATAAAACTTAGTTGGACACACCCTGGGGCTTGATCAACCTGGCGGGGCCTTCCTCGGGGAGGGTGTCTAGTGATGATGGCGGCTTACGATGATCCTGGGGTCACTACTGATGATGTGTTCCATAATGTAAAATTAGGAAATTAAAATAATGTCTATAGAAATAATAGTCAACCAACTCCGTCAAATTAAACAACCCAATAATTTAAACAATGGAATGAGAATCAATAAATCATGAAATATCAATACAGAAAACAAAAACGAAAGCACTTACAATAGAAAGATTTAAAATATCAACAAGCAAACCCAGTTTTTAAAAGAACAATAATAAAACAAAATAGTTCATATTAAGAACCAACTCATGTCAAAGCCATTTCAGGCAAGGGATAGGTGAGAATGGAGGTAGTGGGTAGCGTGCGTGGGCCAGTGCATTGCCTTTGGCTCCTAGTTAAACTGCCCAGTCGTCGGACGAAGCAGGAAGTCATCGAGATATTTTTCTAAACCTAACCCAGCCAGAGCCATCGGACGACGGCTCTCTTTGAAAACGATTTTACCCTTCCCAAGCGTTTGCCTCTCTGCAGCCAAAGAATCAAGACAAGGGCGTGAACTGATGGGGCGACACAAAGGAGAAAAGAACCAGTCAAGGACCCCAAATCCATAAAGCAAAACCCAAGTCAACTGACAACGACACTTTAAACCACCAAAAAAGCCGGGTAAAGATCCAGAACCAACAGGTGTATTCACAGCAGGAGGCAGAACAAACCCAGATCTGAGCTCCGCCTCAAGCCACGAAAAATGGAAAATCATCTTCTAGAATATCAGACACCTAACCTTGTATGGACTTTTGCAGGTCAGCAGCACAAAAACTAATCTAGAGGAAATCACAAAATAGTACAATGATTATATTGAAAACTCTTACAATTATATAAATAAATATTACCATAAATATCCCAGCTCATATACAAAATTATTTAATATATAAAAAATCCCTCTTCTCTCCTCTTTCCCTCACTTCAGTGAGGGGTAAAGGGAGACAGGAGTCCACAGCCCGGTCCCGGCGGGGAGGGTTTTGACCATTACAGATCTCTCCTGATCTCATTTCCTCATTATGTTATCACAGAAAATTAGAATATATCAGTTTATCATTTTAATAGCTAAATTTAATTAACAGATAATTTCAGTGGAATAATTAACTTAACAATTGATTATTTAGTAAGGATGGACCCTGTAATCTACTCTAACATTTGGATTAAATTCTTATGATAATAAATAATTTTTACAGACATTTCAAAGGTGTTTTAGCAATAAAAGAGACCGTGTCTACTGATTGGTCCATTGCTCTATGAGATGATGGATTGGTTTATAAAACAAGTCTAGTCAAATTACTCTCCTCTTATCTGCAATAAGTCAAAAACGATCAGAAAAATATCACCAGAGGTACTATCTAATTTAAGATTTTTAAGTATTTAGTATTTATTTATTATTAATTGAATGATTGAGTACCAATTTATATTAGTTTGTCAGACCGACACTACCCTACACAACACACTAAGGAAGAGATAATAATTCTAAACCACTCGAACTGAATAAATAGAAACTTAATGTACTTAGATAATCCAAGAGACTATTAACCAATTGGATAAATAATTCATATAGATGGGTCCTACCTAATTCACTCTAATAGTTTGACTTTGTTTGGGTCACAATTGATATTTAAACAAGTTTCGACATGTTTTCTCATAGACTCTTACCAGGTGACACCTTTACTCCTGCAATGCATTATGGGATTGTTTCCTTAACATCACTTTTCTTAAAATATCTCTGCATATAAGCCACCCGAAACTTAAAAATTATAGGATGGCCCACATCCTAAGAGGGAGTTCTCTTAATTAAGTCCTTTTATAATATAAAATTCAAACTCAGCAAAAACCATGAGTAAGTGTACACTGAATACACCTGCCCAGAGAATCAGCTCTTTGAATCAATCATGAAATCCGAGATGAGTCTGTTGTAACAAATACTAAAGCATGTCTTGGTGTAAGTGACACAGGCATTGCTCAGAAGTTCCCTGGATGCGTCGGTGTGGGACACAGGAACTTTTTGGGAGCTCCATCATTCCCAGTGAGAGACTTTTTGAGCTTTGAGGTTTGAAGCTTCACGGCGTGTGTTTCTCCAGCCAACAGAAGGATGAAACCGATGTCCCAGCTTTAGAGCTGGGCACTGAGCAGAGTGAGTATGACTCAGTTATTTATCAACTCCACCTACTGAAGAGAACCAGAATTTAAAGGATGTCATCCCCAGAGTCTCCACTAGGGCTGAAACTCAGGCCAGGCCAGAGGCCTCAACATGACCTTAATTCTAATCTTAACCATTATCCTAACCTTATCAATACCTTAACTCTAAACCTAACCCAGTTAATTCCTCGCTAAACCTAACCCAGTTAACCCCATGCCCTAAACAACCAGTTAACTTGTGCCTAAACCTAACCTTTTAATCCTTTATATTAATCTTAACTCTAATCCAAGCCCATATTATTTTATCCTTAATATTAATTCTAATACTAACCAGTTGATCCTTAACAAAACCGTGAATCCTTTTTCTAAATTGTATCTTAGGAATTAGATTATAATAAAACAGTTGGACACACCCTGGGAAGCGATCAACCCTGGCGGGGGCCTTCCTCGGGAGAGGGTGTCACAGTGATGATGGCGAAACACCGATGATCCTGGTCCACTACTGATGATGTGTTCCATAATGTAAAATTAGAAATTAAAAATAGTATCTATAGAAATAATAGTCCAACCAACTCCGTCAAAATTAAACAACCAATAATTCAAACAATGGAATGAGAATCAATAAATCATGAAATATCAATACGAAAACAAAAACAGAAAGCACTTACAATGAAGGTTGTTTAAAATATCAACAAAACTTAAACCAGTTTTTAAGGAACAATATCCCAAAACAAAATCGCGTTCATATTAAAAACCAACTCATATCAAAGCCATTTCAGGCAAGGGGATAGGTGAGAATGGAGTAGTCGATGACGTCGTGGGCCAGTGCATTGCCTTTGGCTCCTAGTTCAAACTGCCCAGTCGTCGGACGAAGCAGAAGTCATCGAGATGTTTTCTAAACCTAGCAGCCAGAGCCATCGGACGAACGGCTCTCTTTGTAACCGATTTGCCTACCCCTTCCAAAACGTTTGCTCTCTGCAGCAAAGGAATCAAGACAAGGACGTGAACTGATGGCGACACAAGGAGAAAGAACCAGTCCAAGGACCCAAATCCACAAAACAAACCCAGTCTAACTGACAAGCACTTCTAAACCACAAGAAAAGCCGGGAGCAAAGATCAGAACCAGCAGATTGTATTCACAGCAGGAGACAGAACAGCCCAGATCCTGAGCTCTGCCCTCAAACCTGAAAAAGATGAAAATCATCTTCTAGAATATCAGACACTATCCAGACTTACCTGAGGTCAACCTTTAAAAACTAATCCTAGAGGAAATCACAAAATAATTACAATGATTATATTGAAAACTCTTACAATTATATAAATAAATATTACTATAAATATCCCAACTCATATATAAAATATTTAATATATAAAAATCCCTCTTCTCTCCTCTTTCCCTCACCCCAGTGAGAGTAAAGAGAACAGAGTCCCAACCGGTCAGCGAGAGAGGTTTGACCATTACAGAGTCTCTCTCTGACTCCTGTTTCCCTCATTATGTTATCACAGAAAATTAAGAATATATCAGTTTTATCATTTTTAACAGCTAAATTTAATTAACAGATAATTTCAGTGGAATAATTAACCACTGCAATAAATTGATTATTTAGTAAGGATGGACCCTACTTAATCTACTCTAACATTTGGATTAAGAAATTCTTATGATAATAAATAATTTTTACAGACATTACAAGGTGTTTTAACCCGTAAAAAGAGGGCGGTGTCTACTGATTGGTCATTGCTCTAAAGGATGATGGGATTGGTTTATAAAACAAGTCTAGTCAAATTACTCTCTCTTATACCTTAAATAAATCCAAAACGATCGAAAAATATCACCCAGAATTTCTCTAATTTAAGACAATTTTTAATTATTTAGTTATTTATTTATTTATTAATTGAATGATTGAGTACCAATTATATTAGTTTGTCAGACAAACACTACCCCTACTAGCACACTAAGGAAGAGATAATAATTACAAACCACTCGAACTGAATAAATAGAAACTTAATGTACTTCGCAGATAAAATCCAAGGAGACTATTAACAATTGGATAAATAATTCATATAGATGGGTCCTACCTAATTCACTCCTAATAGTTTGACTTGTTTAGGTCACAATTATTCCAGTGCAAACAAGTTTGACATGTTTCTCATAGACTCTTTTACCAGGTACCTTCTCCTGCAATGCATTATAGGATTGTTTCCTTAACATCACTTTTCTTAAAATATCTCTGCATATAAGCCACCCCCAAACTTAAAATTATAGGATATTTACCATCCTAGAGGGAGTTCTCTTAATTAAGATCCTTTATAATATAAAAATTCCAAACTCAGCAAAAACCATGAGTAAAAGTGTACACACAGACTACACCTGCCCCACAGAGAATCAGCTCTTTAGATCCATGGAGAAATCCAAGATGAGTCTGTTGTAACAATGCTAAAGCATGTCTTGCGGTGTAAGTGACACAGAGCATTGCTCAGAAGTTCCCTGGAGTCGTGCGGTGTATGGGACACAGGAACTTTAGGAGCCTCCATCATTCCCAGTGGAGGACTTTTTGAGCTTTGAGGTTTGAGCTTCACGGCGTGTGGCCTTTCTCCAAAACCAACAGAAGGATGAAACTGATGTCCCAACCCCGACTGGGCACTGGGCAGAGTGGTATGACTCAGTTATTTGTCAGCTCCACCTACTGAAGAGAACCAGAATTTAAGGATGTCATCTAGAGAGGTCTCCACTAGGGGCTGAAACTCAGAGCCAAGGCAGAGGCCTCCAACACTGACCTTAATTCTAATCTTATACATTATCCTAGCTTTTAATCAATACCTTAACTCTAAACCCTAACCAGTTAATTCTACGCCTAAACCTAACCAGTTAACCCCATGCCTAAACCTAACCAGTTAACCCCATACCTAAACCTAACCTTTTAATCCTTTATATTAATCTTAACTCTAATCCAAACCCAAACCATTTTATCGCCAAATATTAATTCTACATACTAACCAGTTGATCCTTATAAAACCGTGAATCCTTTTCTAAATTATCTTAGAAATTAGATTATAATAAAACTTAGTTGGACACACCCTGAGACTTGATCAACCTGGCGGGGCAGCTTCCTCGGGAGAGGGTGTCTAGTGATGATGGCGAAACACCCATTGATCCTGGGGTCCACTACTGATAAGTGTGTTCATAATGTAAAATTAGAAATTAGTAAGTATCTATAGAAATAATAGTCAACAACTCCGTCAAAATTAAACAACCAATAATTCAAACAATGGAATGAGAATCAATAAATCATGAAATATCAATACAGAAAACAAGAAACAGAAGCACTTACACAATGAAAGATTTAAAATATCAACAAAACTTAAACCCAGTTTTTAAAGAGACAATATCCCAAAACAAAATAACGTTCATATTAAAAAACCAACTCATCAAAAGCCATTTCAGGCAAAGGGGATAGGTGAGAATGAAGTGATGGGTAATGATGCGTGGGCCCAGTGCATTGCCTTTGGCTCCCTGGCGTTCAAGCTTGATCGTCGAGGACTGTGGGGGAGTCATCGAGATATTTTTCTAAACCTACTTAGCCAGAGCCATCGGACGAAACGGCTCTCTTTGAAAACCGATTTGCCTACCCCTTCCAAAACGTTTGCTCTCTGCAGTAAAGAATCAAGACAAGGACGTGAACTGATGGGAGCACAAAGGAAAAGAACCAGTCCAAGGACCCCAAATCCACAAAACAAAGCCCAGTCTAACTGACAACTGACACTTCTAAGCACAAGAAAAGCCCAGGAGCAAAGATCAGGGCAGCAGATTGTATTACAGCAGGAGGCAGAACAAACCCAGATCTGAGCTCTGCCCTCAAGCCTGAAAAAAGATGGGGAAAATCATCTTCTAAGAATATCAGACCTTATCCAGACTTACCTGAGTCCCTTTAAAAACTAATCTAGAAATCACAAATAATTACAATGATTATATTGAAAACTCTTACAATTATATAAATAAATATTACTATAAATATCCCAACTCATATATAAAGTATTTAATATATAAAATCCCTCTTCTCTCTCTTTCCCTCACTTCAGTGAGGGGAGTAAAGGGAGACAGAGTCCACAGCCCGGTCCGGCGGGGAGGGTTTTGACCATTACAGGTCTCTCTCCCTGACTCTGTTTCCCTCATTATGTTATCTGAAGAATTAGATATATCAGTTTTATCATTTTTAACAGCTAAATTTAATTAACAGAATAATTTCAGTGGAATAATTAACCAATAAATTGATTATTTAGTAGGATGGACCCTGCTTAATCTATACAACATTTGGATTAAATTCTTATGATAATAAATAATTTTTACAGACATTACAAAGGTGTTTTAGCAATAAAGGGCCGTGTCTACTGATTGGTCCATTACTCCTAAAGGATGATGGATTAGTTTTATAAAAACAAGTCTAGTGTTACTCTCCTCTTATCTGCAAAATAAATCCAAAAACGATCAGAAAAATATCACCCAGAGGAATTTCTCTAATTTAAGATTTTAATTATTTAATTATTTATTTATTTATTAATTGAATGATTGAGTACCAATTTATATTAGTTTGTCAGACAAACACTACCTACTGGCACACTAAGGAAGAGATAATAATTACAAACCACTCGGGCAAATAAATAGAAAACTTAATGTGCTTCGCAGATAAATCCAAGGAGACTATTAACCAATTGGATAAATAATTCATATAGATGGGTCCTACTAATTCACTCCTAATAGTTTTGACTTGTTTTAGAGTCCTAATTATTCAATTTTAAACAAGTTTGACACATTTATATGACTCTTTTACCAGGTGACACACTTCTCCTGCAATGCATTATGGGATTGTTTCCTTAACATCCACTTTTCTTAAAATATCTCTGCACTCTCCAATACCCAAACTTAAAGTATAGGATATTTAGTCTAGAGGGAGTTCTCTTAATTAAGATCCTTTATAATATAAAATTCATCCTTAAACCATGAGTAAGGAGTGTACACACAGACTACACCTGCCCACAGAGAATCAGCTCTTTAGATCAATCCATGGAAATCCAAGATGAAGTCTGTTGTAACAATACTAAAAAGCATGTCTTGCGGTGTAAGTGACACAGGCATTGCTCAGAAGTTCCCTGGAGTCGTGCGGTGTATGGGACACAGGAACTTTTAGGAGCTCCATGTTCCCAGTGGAGGACTTTTTGAGCTTTGAGGTTTGAGCTTCACCGGCGTGTGGCCTTTCTCCAAAACCAACAGAAGGATGAAACCGATGTCCCAGCCCCGACTGGGCACTGAGCAGAGTGAGTATGACTCCAGTTATTTCCCAACTCCTACTGAAGGGCAGAATTTAAAGGATGTGCATCCCAGTCTCACTAGGGCTGAAACTCCAGAGCCAGAGCCAAGAGGCACTCAACATGACCTTAATTCTAATCTTAACCATTATCCTAGCCTTAATCAATACCTTAACTCTAAACCTAACCAGTTAATTCTCGCCTAAACCTAACCAAAAGTTAACCCCATGCCTAAACCTAACCAGTTAACCAGCTGCCTAAACCTAACCTTTTAATCCTTTATATTAATCTTAACTCTAATCCAAACCCAAACCATTTTATCCTTAATATTAATTCTATTACTAACCAGTTGATCCTTAACAAAACCGTGAATCCTTTTCTAAATTATCTTAGAATTAGATTATAATAAAAACTTAGTTGGACACACCCTGGGGCTTGATCAGCCTGAAGCGGGGGCCTTCCTCGGGAGAGGGGTGTCTAGTGATGATGGCGGAAACACCCGGGTAGTCTGGGAGATCCCTGCTGATAGTGTGTTCCATAATGTAAAATTAGGAAATTAAAATAGTATCTATAGAAATAATAGTCAAAACCAACTCCGTCAAATTAAACAACCAATAATTCAAACAATGGAATGAGAATCAATAAATCATGAAATATCAATACAGAAAACAAAAAACGAAAGCACTTGCAATGAAGATTTAAAATATCAACAAAACTTAAACCAGTTTTTAAGGAACAATATCCCAAAACAAAATAACGTTCATGTTAAAAACCAACTCATATCAAAAAAGCCATTTCAGGCAAGGGGATAGGTGAGAATGGAGAGTAGTCGATGACGTGCGTGGGCCAGTGCATTGCCTTTGGCTCCCTGGTTCAAACCTGCCCAGTCGTCCGGATGACTTAGGGAGTCATCGAGATATTTTTAAACCCTAATAACAGCCAGAACCATCCGGATGACGGCTCTCTTTGAAAAACGATTTGCCTACCCCTTCCAAAGCGTTTGCTCTCTGCAGCCAAGAAATCAGAACAAGGACGTGAACTGATGGCGACACAAAGGAGAAAAGAACCAGTCCAAGGACCCCAAATCACAAAACAAAACCCAGTCTAACTGACAACGACACTTCTAAACCACAAGAAAAGCCGGGAGCAAGAATCCAGAACCAGCCGGGTCTTATTCACAACGGAGGCAGAACAAGCCGAATGCGACTCTGTATCAAACCACGAAAAAGATGGAAAATCATCTTCACAGAAATATCAGACACTATCCAGACTTTACGGTCAGCAGCTAAAAACTAATCCTAAGAAGTAAAATAATTACAATGATTATATTGAAAACTCTTACAATTATATAAATAAATGTTACTATAAATATCCCAACTCATATATATAAAGTATTTAATATATAAAAAATCCCTCTTCTCTCCTCTTTCCCCTCTCACTTCAGTGAGGAAGTAAAGAGACAAGTCCCACAGCCAGTCGGCGGGAGGGTTTGACCATTGCAGGTCTCTCCCTGACTCTGTTTCCCTCATTATGTTATACAGAAAATTAAGAATATATCAGTTTTATCATTTTTAACAGCTAAATTTAATTAACAGATAATTTCAGTGGAATAATTAATAATAAATTGATTATTTAGTAAGGATGGACCCTACTTAATCTACTCTAACATTTTGGATTAAATTCTTATGATAATAAATAATTTTTACAGACATTACAAAGGTGTTTTAACTTAATAAAGAGACCGTGTCTGCTGATTGGTCCATTACTCCTAAAGGATGATGGGATTGGTTTATAAAACAAGTCTAGTCAAATTACTCTCCTCTTATCTGCGAAATGATCAAAAGCGATCAAAAATATCACCCAGGAATTTCTCTAATTTAAGATTTTAATTATTTAATTATTTATTTATTTATTAATTGAATGATTGAGTACCAATTTATATTAGTTTGTCAGACAAACACTACCCCTACTGGCACACTAAAGGAAGAGATAATAATTACAAACCACTCCGAACTGAATAAATAAACTTAATGTACTTCGCAGATAAATCCAAAGACTATTAGCAATTGGATAAATAATTCATATAGATGGGTCCTACCTAATTCATAATAGTTTGACTTGTTTTAGGTCACAATTATTCAATTTTAAACAAGTTTGTATGTTTCTCATAGACTCTTTTACCAGGTGACACACTTCTCCTGCAATGCATTGTAGGATTGTTTCCTTAACATCACTTTTCTTAAAATATCTCTGCATATAAGCCACCCAACACAGTTATAGGATATTTACCATCTAAGAGGGAGTTCTCTTAATTAAGATCCTTTTATAATATAAAATTCCAAACTCAGCAAAAACCATGAGTAAGTGTACACACAGACTACACCTGCCCCACAAGAATCAGCTCTGGAGTAATCCATGGAGAAATCCAAGATGAGTCTGTTGTAACAATACTAAAAAGCATGTCTTGCGGTGTAAGTGACACAGGCATTGCTCAGAAGTTCCTGGAGTGGGATGCGGTGTATGGGACACAGGAACTTTTTAGGAGCTCCATCATTCCCAGTGGAGGACTTTTTGAGCTTTGAGGGTTGGCTTCACGGCGTGTGGCCTTTCTCCAAAACCAACAGAAGGATGAAACCGATGTCCCAGCCCCGACTGGGCACTAGGCAGAGTGAGCCACTTGACTCAGTTATTTATCAACTCCACCTACTGAAGAGAACCAGAATTTAAAGGATGTCATCCCCAGAGTCTCCACTGGGAGGCTGAAACTCAGAGCCAGAGCCAGAGGCCTCAACATGACCTTAATTCTAATCTTAACCATTATCTAACCTTAATCAATACCTTAACTCTAAACCTAACCAATTAATTCTACGCCTAAACTGTAATTAACCCATGCCTAAACCTAACCAATTAACCTTACATGCCTAAACCTAACCTTTTAATCCTTTATATTAATCTTAACTCTAATCCAAACCCAAACCATTTTATCATAATATGAAGATTCTAATATAACAGTTGATCCTTCAGCAAAATAATGAATCCACTTTTCTAAATTATCTTAGAATTAGATTATAATAAAACTTAGTTGGACACACCCTGTGGAGCTTGATCAACCCTGGCGGGGCCTTCCTCGGGAGAGGTGTCCTAGTGATGATGGCGAAACACCCGATGATCCTGAGGTCCACTACTGATGATGTGTTCCATAATGTAAAATTAGGAAATTAAATAGTATCTATAAATAATAGTCAACCAACTCAAATCAAAATTAAACAACCAATAATTCAAACAATGGAATGAGAATCAATAAATCATGAAATATCAATACAGAAAACAAAAGCAGAAAGCACTTACAGTAATTTAAAATATCAACAAAACTTAAACCAGTTTTTTAAAGGAATATATCCCAAAACAAAATAACGTTCCATATTAAAAACCAACTCATATCAAAAGCCATTTCAGGCAAGGGGATAGGTGAGAGTAAGAGTAGTGATGGCGTCGTGGAGCTGATACATTGCCTTTTGGCTCCTGATTCAAACTGTAGTCGTCGGACGAAGCAGGAAGTCATCGAGATATTTTTTCCTAAACCCTAGCAGCCAGAGCCATCGGACGAGCAGCTCTCTTTGAAAACGATTTGCCTACCCCTTCCAAAACGTTTGCTCTCTACCTTCAAGAATCAGACAAGGACGTGAACTGATGGGCGACACAAGGAGAAAGAACCGGTCAAGGACCCCAAATCCACAAAACAAACCCAGTCTAACTGACACGACACTTCTAAACCACAAGAAAAGCCCGGGAGCAAAGATCAGAACCAGCAGATTGTATTCACAGCAGGAGGCAGAACAAACCCAGATCTGAGCTCTGCCCTCAAGCCTGAAAAAGATGGAAAATCATCTTCTAAGAATATCCAGACATATCCAGACTTACCTGAGGGTCAACCTTTAAAAACTAATCTAGAGGAAATCACAAAAATAATTACAATGATTATATTGAAAACTCTTACAATTATATAAATAAATATTACTATAAATATCCCAACTCATATATAAAGTATTTAATATATAAATCCCTCTTCTCTCTCTTTCCCTCACTTCAGTGAGAGTAAAAGAGACAGAGTCCTTCCAGTCCGGCGGGGGCGGGGTTTGACCGTACAGGTCTCTCTCCTGACTCTGTTTCCCTCATTATGTTATCACAGAAAATTAGAATATATCAGTTTTATCATTTTAACAGCTAAATTTAATTAACAGATAATTTCAGTGGAATAATTAACCAATAAATTGATTATTTAGTAAGGATGGACCCTACTTAATCTACTCTAACATTTGGATTAAATTCTTATGATAATAAATAATTTTACAGACATTACAAAGGTGTTTTAACTTAATAAAGGGCCGTGTCTACTGATTGGTCATTATTCCTAAAAAAGGATGATGGGATTGGTTTATAAAACAAGTCTAGTCAAATTACTCTCCTCTTATCTGCAAAATAAATCCAAAAGCGATCGAAAAATATATCACCCAGAGAATTTCTCTAATTTAAGATTTTTAATTATTTAATTATTTATTTATTTATTAATTGAATGATTGAGTACCAATTTATATTAGTTTGTCAGACAAACACTACCCCTACTAGCACACTAAGGAAGAGATAATAATTACAAACCCTCCGAACTGAATAAATAGAAACTTATTGTATAGCAGATAAATCCAAGGAGACTATTAACCAATTGGATAAATAATTCATATGAAGTAGGTCCTACCTAATTCACTCTAATAGTTTGACTTGTTTTGAGTCACAATTATTCAATTTTAAACAAGTTTGACATGTTTCTCATAGACTCTTTTACCAGGTGACACACTTCTCTGCAATGCATTATGGGATTGTTTCCTTAACATCACTTTCTTAAAATATCTCTGCATATAAGCCACCCAAACTTAAAATTATAGGATATTTACCATCCTAAGAGGAGTTCTCTTAATTAAGATCCTTTTATAATATAAAATTCCAAACTCAGCAAAAACCATGAGTAAGGAGTGTACACTGAATACACCTGCCCCACAGAGAATCAGCTCTTTAGATCAATCCATGAAATCCAAGATGAGTCTGTTGTAACAATACTAAAGCATGTCTTGCGGTGTAAGTGACACAGGCATTGCTCAGAAGTTCCCTGGAGTCGATGCGGTGTATGGGACACAGGAACTTTTAGGGAGCTCCATCATTCCCAGTGGAGGACTTTAGGCTTTGAGGTTTGAGCTTCCACGGCGTGTGGCCTTTCTCCAAAACCAACAGAAGGATGAAATGATGTCCAACCCCGACTGGGCACTGAGCAGAGTGAGTATGACTCAGTTATTTATCCAACTCCACCTACTGAAGAGAACCAGAATTTAAAGGATGTCATCCCCAGAGTCTCCACTAGGGGCTGAAACTCAGAGCCAGGCAGAGGCCTCCAACATGACCTTAATTCCTAATCTTAACCATTATCCTAACCTTAATCAATACCTTAACTCTAAACCTAACCAGTTAATTCACTAAACCTAACCAGTTAACCCCATGCCTAAACCTAACCAGTTAACCCCATGCCTAAACTAACCTTTTAATCCTTTATATTAATCTGCTCTAATCCAAACCCAAACCATTTTATCCTTAATATTAATTCTAATACTAACCAGTTGATCCTTAACAAAACCGTGAATCCTTTTTCTAAATTATCTTAGAATTAGATTATAATAAAACTTAGTTGGACACACCCTGGGGCCAAGTCAACCCTGAGCGGGGCCTTCTCGGGAGAGGGTGTCTAGTGATGGCGAAACACCCGATGATCCTGAGAATCCACTACTGATGATGTGTTCCATAATGTAAAATTAGGAAATTAAAATAGTATCTATAGAAATAATAGTCAATAACTCAAGTCAAAATTAAACAACCAATAATTCAAACAATGGAATGAGAATCAATAAATCATGAAATCCAATACAGAAAACAAAAACAAGAAAGCACTTACAATGAAAGATTTAAAATATCAACAAAACTTAAACCAGTTTTTTTAAAGGAACAATATCCCAAAACAAAATAACGTTCATATTAAAAACCAACTCATATCAAAAGCCATTTCAGGCAAAGGGGATAGGTGAGGAATGGAGTAGTGGAGAGTAGCGTGCGTGGGCCAGTGCATTGCCTTTGGCTCCCTAGTTCAAACTGCCCAGAAGTCGTCGGACGAAGCAGGGAGTCATCGAGATATTTTCTAAACCCTAGCAGCCAGAGCCATCGGACCCAGACGGCTCTCTTTGGCTGATTTGCCTACCCCTTCCAAAACGTTTGCTCTCTGCAGCCAAAGAATCAAGACAAGGACGTGAACTGATGGGCGACACAAGGAGAAAGAACCAGTCCAAGGACCCCAAATCCACAAAACAAAACCCAGTCCTAACTTCAGCAAGCGACACTTCTAAACCACAGAAAAGCCGGGAGCAAGGAATCAGAACCAGCAGATTATATTCACAGCAGGAGGCAGAACAAACCCAAGATCTGAGCTCTGCCCTCCAAACCTGAAAAAGATGGAAAATCATCTTCTAGAATATCAGACACTATCCAGGCTTACCTGAGGGTCAACCTTTTAAACTAATCCTAGAGAAATCACAAAATAATTACAATGATTATATTATGAAAACTCTTACAATTATATAAATAAATATTACTATAAATATCCCAACTCATATATAAAGTATTTAATATATAAAAATCCCTCTTCTCTCCTCTTTCCCTCACTTCAGTGAGGGAGTAAAGGAGACAGAGTCCACACAGCCCGGTCCGAGCGGGGGTTTGACCCATTGGTCTCTCTCCCTGACTCTGTTTCCCTCATTATGTTATCACAGAAAATTAAGAATATATCAGTTTTATCATTTTAACAGCTAAATTTGAGTAACAGATAATTTCAGTGGAATAATTAACCAATAAATTGATTATTTAGTAAGGATGGACCTACTTAATCTGCTCCTTATTTGGTTAAATTCTTATGATAATAAATAATTTTTACAGACATTACAAGGTGTTTTAACTTAATAAAGAGGGCCGTGTCTACTGGTGGTCATTACTCCTAAGGATGATGGGATTGGTTTATAAAACAAGTCTAGTCAAATTACTCTCCTCTTATCTGCAAAATAAATCCAAAAACGATCAGAAAAATATCACCCAGAGGAATTTCTCTAATTTAGATTTTTAATTATTTAATTATTTATTTATTTATTAATTGAATGATTGAGTACAATTTATATTAGTTTGTCAGACAAACACTACCCCTACACTGGCACACTAAGGAAGAGATAATAATTACAAACCCTCCGAACTGAATAAATAGAGAAACTTAATGTACTTAGCAGATAAATCCAAAGGAGACTATTAACCAATTGGATAAATAATTCATATAGATGGGTCCTACCTAATTCACTCTAATAGTTTGACTTGTTTTGGAGTCACAATTATTCAATTTTAAACAAGTTTGACATGTTTCTCATAGACTCTTTACCAGGTGACACACTTCTCCTGCAATGCATTAATAAGTTGTTTCCTTAACATCACTTTTCTTAAATATCTCTGCATATAAGCCACCCAAACTTAAAATTATAGGATATTTACCATCCTAAGAGGGGAGTTCTCTTAATTAAGATCCTTTTATAATATAAAATTCCAAACTCAGCAAAAACCATGAGTAAGGAGTGTACACACAGACTACACCTGCCCCACAGAGAATCAGCTCTTTAGATCCAATCCATGGAGAAATCCAAGATGAGTCTGTTGTAACAATACTAAGCATGTCTTGCGGTGTAAGTGACACAGAGCATTGCTCAGAAGTTCCTGGGTCGTGCGGTGTATGGGACACAGGAACTTTTTTGGGAGCTCCATCATTCCCAGTGGAGGACTTTTGAGCTTTGGTTTGAGCTTCCCGGCGTGTGGCCTTTCTCCAAAACCAACAGAAGGATGAAACCGATGTCCCAGCGACTGGGCACTGAGCAGAGTGAGTATGACTCAGTTATTTATCCAACTCCACCTACTGAAGAACCAGAATTTAAAGGATGTCATCCCCAGAGTCTCACTAGGGGCTGAAACTCCAGAGCCAGAGCCAGAGGCCTCAACATGACCTTAATTCTAATCTTAACCATTATCCTAACCTTAATCAATACCTTAACTCTAAACCTAACCAGTTAATTCTACGCCTAAACCTAACCAGTTAACCCCATGCACCTAAACCCTAACCAGTTAACCCCATGCCTAAACCCTAACCTTTAATCCTTTATATTAATCTTAACTCTAATCAAACCCAAACCATTTTATCCTTAATATTAATTCTAATACTAACCAGTTGATCCTTAACAAGAGCAAGTGAATCCTTTTCTAAATTATCTTAGAATTAGATTATAATAAAGAAACTTAGTTGGACACACCCTGGGGCTTGATCAACCCTAGGCGGGGCCTTCCTCGGGAGAAAGGGTGTCTAGTGATGATGGCGAAACACCCGATGATCTGAGGTCCACTACTGATGATGTGTTCCATAGTAGCAAAATTAGGGAAATTAAAATAGCCATCTATAGAAATAATAGTCAACCAACTCGATCAAAATTAAACAACCAATAATTCAAACAATGGAATGAGAATCAATAAATCATGAAATATCCATTTGAAAACAAAAACAGCACTTACAATGAAAGATTTAAAATATCAACAAAACTTAAACCAGTTTTTAAAGGAACAATATCCCAAAGCGAAATAACGTTCATATTAAGGCAGCTCATATCAAAGCCATTTCAGGCAAAGGGGATAGGTGAGAATGGAAGTGATCGATGGCGTCGTGGGCCAGTGCATTGCCTTTGGCTCTAGTTCAAACTGCCAGTCGTCGGACGAAGCAGTCATCGAGATATTTTTCTAAACCTAACCCAGCCAGAGCCATCGGACGGCGGCTCTCTTCCAGAAAACGATTTGCCTACCCCTTCCAAAGCGTTTGCTCTCTGCAGCCAAAGAATCAAGACAGAGCGTGAACTGATGGGCGACACAAAGGAAAAGAACCAGTCCAGGACCCCAAATCCACAAAACAAAACCCAGAGTCTAATGACAACGACACTTCTAAACCACAAGAAAAAGCCGGGAGCAAAGATCAGAAACCAGCAGATTGTATTTACAGCAGGAGGCAGAACAAACCAGATCTGAGCTCTGCCCTCAAACCTGAAAAAGATGGAAAATCATCTTCTAAGAATATCAGACACTATCGAACTTACCTGAGGTCAACCTTTAAAAACTAATCCTAGAGGAAATCACAAAATAATTACAATGATTATATTGAAAGCTCTTACAATTATATAAATAAATATTACTATAAATATCCCAACTCATATATAAAGTATTTAATATATAAAAAATCCCTCTTCTCTCCTCTTTCCCTCACTTCAGTGAGGAAGTAAGGGCAGTCCACAACCAGTCCGGCGAGAGGAGGAGTTTGACCCGTACAGGTCTCTCTCCCTGACTCTGTTTCCCTCATTATGTTATCACAGAAAATTAAGAATATATCAGTTTTATCATTTTTAACAGCTAAATTTAATTAACAGATAATTTCAGTGGAATAATTAACCAATAAATTGATTATTTAGTAAGGATGGACCTACTTAATCTGCTCTAACATTTTGGATTAAATTCTTATGATAATAAATAATTTTTACGTTCAAGGTGTTTTAACTTAATAAAGAGACCGTGTCTACTGATTGGTCATTACTCTAAAGGATGGTGGGATTGGTTTATAAAACAAGTCTAGTCGTTACTCTCCTCTTATCTGCAAAATAAATCCAACGATCAGAAAAATATCACCCAGAGGAATTTCTCTAATTTAAGATTTTTAATTATTTAATTATTTATTTATTTATTAATTGAATGATTGAGTACCAATTTATATTAGTTTGTCAGACAAACACTACCCCTACTGGCACACTAAGGAAGAGGATAATAATTACAAACCACTCGAACTGAATAAATAGAAACTTAATGTGCTTAGCAGATAAATCAGAGACTATTAACCAATTGGATAAATAATTCATATAGATGGGTCCTACCTAATTCCTCTAATAGTTTGACTTGTTTTAGGTCACAATTATTCAATTTTAAACAAGTTTGACATGTTTCTCATAGACTCTTTTACCAGGTATTACACTTCTCCTGCCGTACATTATGGGATTGTTTCCTTAACATCACTTTTCTTAAAATATCTCTGCTATAAGCCACCCAAACTTAAAATTATAGGATATTTACCATCCTAAGAGAGAGTTCTCTTAATTAAGATCACCCCCATATTAAAATTCCAAACTCAGCAAAAACCATGAGTAAAGTGTACACACAGACTACACCTGCCCCACAGAGAATCAGCTCTTTAGATCAATCCATGGAGAAATCCAAGATGAGTCTGTTGTAACAATACTAAGCATGTCTTGCGGTGTAAGTGACACAGAGCATTGCTCAGAAGTTCCCTGGAGTCGTGCGGTGTATGGGACACAGGAACTTTTGAGAGCTCCATCATTCCCCAGTGGAGGACTTTTGGGCTTTGAGGTTTGAGCTTCACGGCGTGTGGCCTTTCTCCAAAACCAACAGAAGGATGAAACCGATGTCCCAACCCCGACTATAGGCACTGAGCAGAGTGAGTATGACTCAGTTGTTATCCAACTCCACCTACTGAGAACCAGAATTTAAAGGATGTCATCCCCAGAGTCACTAGGGGCTGAAACTCAGAGCCAGAGGCAGAGGCCTCAACATGACTTAATTCTAATCTTAACCATTATCCTAACCTTAATCAATACCTTAACTCTAAACCTAACCCAGTTAATTCGCCTAAACCTAACCAGTTAACCCCATGCCTAAACCTAACCAGTTAACCCCATGCCTAAACCTAACCTTTTAATCCTTTAATAATCTTAACTCTAATCAGAAACCCAAACCATTTTATCCTTAATATTAATTCTAATACTAACCAGTTGATCCTTAACAAAACATTGAATCCTTTTCTAGAATTATCTTAGAATTAGATTATAATAAAACTTAGTTGGACTTCCTGAGAAGCAGTCAACCTAGCGGGGCCTTCTGGGAGAGGAGTGTCTAGTATTGATGGCGAAACACCCGATGATCCTGAGGTCCACTACTGATGATGTGTTCCATGAAAATGTCAAATTAGGAAATTAAAATAGTATCTATAGAAATAATAGTCCAATAACTCAAGTCAAAAATTAAACAGCAATAATTCAAACAATGAATGAGAATCAATAAATCATGAAATATCAATACAGAAAACAAAAACAAAGCCACTTACAATGAAAGATTTAAAATATCAACAAAACTTAAACGAAAGTTTTTTTAAGGAACAATATCCCAAAACAAAATAACGTTCATATTAAAAGCGCTCTATATCAAAAGCCATTTCAGGCAAAGGGATAGGTAGAAGTATGGAGAGTAGTCGATGACGTGCGTGGGCAAAGTGCATTGCCTTTGGCTCCTAGTTCAAACTGCTTGATCGTCAAGACCGAAGCAGAAGTCATCGAGATATTTTCTAAACCTAGCAGCCAGTTATGGTGACAGCGGCTTCTCCCCGAAGCGTTGCCTACCCACTTCCAAACGTTTGCTCTCTGCAGCCAAAGAATCCAAGACAAGGACGTGAACTGATGGGCGCTGAGGAGAAAGAACCGGTCAGGACCCCAAATCCTGAAACAAAGCCAGTCTAACTGACACGACTTCTAGAAAAACCACAAGAAAAGCCGGGAGCAAGATCAGAACCAGCAGATTGTATTCACAGCAGGCAGAACAAACCCAGATCTGAGCTCTGCCTCAAACCTGAAAAAGATGGAAAATCATCTTCTAAGAATATCGGAACACTATCCAGACTTACCTGAGGTCAGCCTTTAAAGAAAACTAATCCTAGAGGAAATCACAAAATAATTACAATGATTATATTAAACTCTTACAATTATATAAATAAATATTACTATAAATATCCCAACTCATATATAAGATATTTAATATATAAAAAAATCCCTCTTCTCCTCTTTCCCTCACTTCCATTGAGGGAGTAAAGGAGACAGTCCTGACGGTCCTGGGAGGGTTTGACCGTGCAGGTCTCTCTCCTGACTCTGTTTCCTCATTGTGTTATCACAGAAAATTAGAATATATCCAGTTTTATCATTTTGTAGCTAAATTTAATTAACAGATGTTCAGTGGAGATAATTAACCAATAAATTGATTGTTAGTAAGGATGGACCTACTTAATCTGCTCTAACATTGGATTAAATTCTTATGATATTAAATAAATTTTTACAGACATTACAAAGGTGTTTTAATAATAAAGAGACAGTAATCTGATTGGTCATGCTCTAAAGGATGATGGGATTTGGTTTATAAAAACAAGTCTAGTCAAAATTACTCTCACTCTTATCTGCAAATAAATCCATGATCAAAGAAAAATATCACCCAGAGAATTTCTCTAATTTAAGATTTTAATTGTTTAATTGTTATTGTTATTAATTGAATGATTGAGTACCAATTTATATTAGTTCGAATAAACACTCACCCCCTACTGGCACACTAAGGGAAGAGATAATAATTACAAACCACTCGAACTGAATAAATAGGAAACTTAATGTACTTGGCAGATAAATCCAAGGAGACTATTAGCAATTGGATATTGTTTCATATGATGGGTCCTACCTAATTCACTCTAATAGTTTGACTTGTTTTGGGTCACAATTATTCAATTTTAAACAAGTTTGACATGTTTCTCATAGACTCTTTACCAGGTGACACACTTCTCTATGCAATGCATTATCTGGATTGTTTCCTTAACATCCTTTTCTTAAAATATCTCTGCATATAAGCCCACCCAGACTTAGAATTATAAGGATATTTTACCATCCTAGGAGTTCATCTTAATTAAAAGATCCTTTTATAATATAAAATTCCAAACTCAGCAAAACCATGAGTAAGGGTATGTACACACAGACTACACCTGCCCCACAGAGAATCAACTCTCTGGGTCAATCCATGGAGAAATCCAAGATGAGTCTGTTGTAACAATGCTAAACATGTCTTGCGAATATGTGACACAGAAACATTGCTCAGTTCCTGGTGATGGTGTATGGGACACAGGGAACTTTTTAGGGAGCTCCATCATTCCCAGTGGAGGACTTTTTTGAGCTTTGAGGTTTTGAGCTTCACGGCGTGTGGCCTTTCTCCAAAACCAACAGAAGGATGAGAAACCGTGTCCCAACCCCGACTGGGCACTGAGCAGAGTGAGTATGACTCCAGTTATTATCAACTCCACCTACTGAAGAGAACCAGAATTCAAAGGATATCATGCAGAGTCTACACTAGGGGCTGAAACTCAGAGCCAAGCCAGACCTCAACATGACCTTAATTCTAATCTTAACCAACCTCCTAACCTTAATCAATGCCTTAACTCTAAGCCTAACCCAGTTAATTCCTCGCTAAGCCTAACCAGTTAACCCCATGCCTAAACCTAATAGTTAACCCCATGCCTAAACCTAACCTTTTAATCCCTTTATCTAATCTTAACCATAATCCAAACCCAAACCATTTATCATCAATATTAATTCTATGCTAACCAGTTGATCCTTAACAAAACCGTGAATCCTTTTCTAAATTATCTTAGAATTAGATTATAATAAAAACAGTTGGACACACCCTGAAGGCTTTGATCAACCCTGGTGGGGCCTTCTGGAGAGGGTGTCTAGTGATGATGGCGAAACACCCGATGATCCTGAGGTCCACTACTGATGATGTGTTCCATAATGTAAAATTAGGAAATTAAAATAGTATCTATAGAAATAATAGTCAGCCAACTCAGGTAAAATTGACAACCAATAATTCAAACAATGGAATGAGAATCAATAAATCATAAAATATCAATACAGAAAACAAAAACAGAAAGCACTTACAATGAAATTTAAAATATCAACAAAGCTTAAGCCAGTTTTTAAAGGAACAATATCCCAAAACAAAATAGCGTTCATATTAAAAACCAACTCATATCAAAGCCATTTCAGGCAAAGGGGATAGGTGAGAATGATGATCGATGACGTGCGTGGGCCAGTGCATGCCTTTGGCTCCCTAGTTCAAACTGCCCCAGTCGTCGGACTGCTCAGAAGTCATCGAGATATTTTTCTAAACCTAACTTAGCCAGAGCCATCGGACAGGCAGCTCTCTTTGAAAACCGATTTGCCTACCCCTTCCAAGCGTTTGCTCTCTGCAGCCAAAGAATCAAGACAGGAGGCGTGAACTGATGGGCGACACAAGGAAAAGAACCAGTCCAAGGACCCAATCCACAAAACAAGGAAACCCAGTCTAACTGACAACGACACTTCTAAACCACAAGAAAAGCCGGGAGCAAAGATAGAACCAGCAGATTGTATTCACAGCAGGAGGCAGAACAAACCCAGATGAGCTCTGCCCTCAAACCTGAAAAAAGATGAAGAAATCATCTTCTAGAATATCAGACACTATCAGACTTACCTGGGGTCAACCTTTAAAAACTAATCCTAGAGGAAATCACAAAATAATTACAATGATTATATTGAAAACTCTACAATTATATAAATAAATATTACTATAAATATCCCAACTCATATATAAAGTATTTAATATATAAAAATCCCTCTTCTCTCCTCTTTCCCTCCACATGATGAGGTAAGGAGACAGAGTCTGGCCAGTCGGCGGGGAGGGTTTGACCGTACAGGTCTCTCTCCTGACTCTGTTTCCCTCATTTAATATTATCACAGAAAATTAAGAATATATCAGTTTTATCATTTTTAACAGCTAAATTTAATTAACAGATAATTTCAGTGGAATAATTAACAATAAATTGATTATTTAGTAAGGATGGACCCTACTTAATCTACTCTAACATTTGGATTAAATTCTTATGATAATAAATAATTTTACAGACATTACAAAGGTGTTTTAACTTAATAAAGGGCCGTGTCTACTGATTGGTCCATTACTCTAAAGGATGATGGGATTGGTTTATAAAACAAGTCTAGTCAAATTACTCTCCTCTTATCTGCAAAATAAATCCAAAAGCGATCAGAAAAATATCACCCAGAGGTACCTCTAATTTAAGATTTTTAATTATTTAATTATTTATTTATTTATTAATTGAATGATTGAGTACCAATTTATATTAGTTTGTCAGACAAACACTACCCCTACTGGCACACTAAGGAAGAGATAATAATTACAAACCCTCGAACTGAATAAATAAACTTAATGCTTAGCAGATAAATCCAAGGAGACTATTAACCAATTGGATAAAATAATTCATATAGATGGGTCCTACCTAATTCACTCTAATAGTTTGACTTGTTTTGCAGGTCACAATTATTCAATTTTAAGCAAGTTTGACATGTTTCTCATAGACTCTTTTACCAGGTGACACACTTCTCCTGCAATGCATTATAGGATTGTTTCCTTAACATCACTTTTCTTAAAATATCTCTGCATATAAACCACCAAACATAAAATTATAGGATATTTACTGCATCTAAGAGAGTTCTCTTAATTAAGATCCTTTTATAATATAAAATTCAAACTCAGCAAAAACCATGAGTAAAAGTGTACACAGACTACACCTGCCCCAGAGAATCAGCTCTTTAGATCAATCATGGAGAAATCCAAGATGAGTCTCTGTTGTAACAATACTAAAGCATGTCTTGCGGTGTAAGTGACACAGGCATTGCTCAGAAGTTCCCTGGGTCGTGCGGTGTGTGGGACACAGGAACTTTTTAGGGAGCTCCATCATTCCCAGTGGAGGACTTTGAGCTTTGAGGTTTGAGCTTCACGGCGTGTGGCCTTTCTCCAAAACCAACAGAAGAGGATGAAACCGATGTCCCAACCCCGACTGGGCACTGAGCAGAGTAGTGAGCTCAGTTATTTGCTCAACTCCACCTACAGAAGAGAACCAGAATTTAAAGGATGTCATCCCAGAGTCTCCACTAGGGGCTGAAACTCCAGAGCCAGAGCCAGAGGCCTCAACATGACCTTAATTCTAATCTTAACCATTATCCTAACCTTAATCAATACCTTAACTCCTAAACCTAACCAGTTAATTCTACGCCTAAACCTAACCAGTTAACCCCATGCCTAAACCCCTTAATTAACCCCATGCCTAAACCTAACCTTTTAATCCTTTATATTAATCTTAACTCTAATCAGCCCAAACCATTTATCCTTAATATTAATTCTAATACTAACCAGTTGATCCTTAACAAAACCGTGAATCCTTTTCTAAAATTATCTTAGAATTGATTATAATAAAACTTAGTTAGACCTGCCCTGGGGCAGTCAACCCACAAGCGGGGCCTTCCTCGGGAGAGGGTGTCTAGTGATGATGGCGAGCACCCGATGATCTGAGGTCCACTACTGATGATGTGTTCCATAATGTAAATTAGGAAATTAAAAATAGTATCTATAGAAATAATAGTCCAACCAATAAAATCAAAATTAAACAACCAATAATTCAAACAATGGAATGAGAATCAATAAAATCATGAAATATCAATACAGAAAACAAAACAGAAAGCACTTACAATGAAAGATTTAAAATATCAACAAAACTTAAACCAGTTTTTAAAGGAACAATATCCCAAAACAAAATAACGTTCATATTAAAAACCAGCTCATATCAAAAAGCCATTTCAGGCAAAGGGGATAGGTGAGAATGGAGAGTAGTCGATGGCGTGCGTGGGCCATTGCGTGCCTTTGGCTCCTAGTTCAAACTGCCCGGTCGTGGATGAAGCAGAAGTCATCGAGACTCACCACAAGCCTAACCCAGCCAGAGCCATGGACGACGGCTCTCTTTGGCTCCGATTTGCCTACCCCTTCCAAAGCGTTTGCTCTCTGCAGCCAAGAAATCAAGACAGGCGTGAACTGATGAAACACAAGGAAAAGAACCAGTCCAAGGACCCCAAATCCACAAAACAAAACCCAGTCTAACTGGCAACGACACTTCTAAACCACAAGAAAAGCCGGGAGCAAAGATCAGAACCAGCAGATTGTATTCACAGCAGGAGGCAGAACAAACCCAGATCTGAGCTCTGCCCTCAAACCTGAAAAAGATGGAAAAATCATCTTCTAGAATATCAGACACTATCCAGACTTACCTGAGGTCAGCCTTTAAAAACTAATCCTAAGAGGAAATCACAAAATAATTGTGGATTATATTGAAAACTCTTACAATTATATAAATAAATATTACTATAAATATCCCAACTCATATATAAGTATTTAATATATAAAAATCCCTCTTCTCTCCTCTTTCCTCACTTCAGTGAGGAGTAAAGAGAGACAGAGATCCTAGCCCGGTCCGTGGGGGGAGGGTTCCCGACCACATTACAGGTCTCTCTCCCTGACTCTGTTCCCCTCATTATGTTATCCACGAAAAATTAAAGATATATCAGTTTTATCATTTTTTAACAGCTAAATTTAATTAACAGATAATTTCAGTGGAATAATTAACCAATAAAAATTGATTATTTAGTGAGGATGGACCACTTAATCTACTCTAACATTTGGATTAAATTCTTATGATAATAAATAATTTTTTACAGACATTACAAAGGTGTTTTAACTTAATAAAGAGACTGATGTCTACTGATTGGTCCATTACTCCTAAAGGATGATGGGATTGGTTTATAAAACCAAGTCTAGTCAAGTACTCTCCTCTTATCTACCAAAATAATCCAAAAGCAGTCAGAAAAATATCACCCAGGGTCTTTCTCCTAATTTAAGATTTTTAATTATTTAATTATTTATTTATTTATTAATTGAATGATTGATGCCAATTTATATTAGTTTGTCAGACAAACACTACCCTACTGGCACACTAAGGAAGAGATAATAATTACAAACCACTCCGAACTGAATAATAGAAACTTAATGTATACGCAGATAAATCCAAGGGAGCTATTAACCAATTGGATAAATGTTCATATAGATGGGTCTACCTAATTCACTCTAATAGTTTGACTTGTTTTAGGTCACAATTATTCAATTTTAAACAAGTTTGACATGTTTCTCATAGACTCTTTACCAGGTGACACACTTCTCCCTGCAATGCATTATGGGATTGTTTCCTTAACATCACTTTTCTTAAAAATATCTCTGCATATAAGCCACCCAAACTTAAAATTATAGGATATTTACCATCCTAAGGAGGAGTTCTCTTAATTAAGATCCTTTTATAATATAAAATTCCAAACTCAGCAAAAACCATAGGTAAAAGTGTACACACAGACTACACCTGCCCCACAGAGAATCAGCTCTTTAGATCAATCCATGGAGAAATCCAGATGAGTCTGTGTAACAATACTAAAGCATGTCTTCTTGGTGTAAGTGACACAGAGCATTGCTCAGAAGTTCCCTGGAGTAAGAGTGCGATTGTATGGGACACCAGGAACTTTTAGGGAGCTCCATCATTCCCAGTGGAGGACTTTTTGAGCTTTGAGGTTTTGAGCTTCACGGCGTGTGGCCTTTCTCCAAAACCAACAGAAGGATGGAAACCGATGTCCCAACCCGACTGGGCACTGAGCAGAGTGAGTATGACTCAGTTATTGTCAACTCCACCTACTAGAAGAGAACCAGAATTTAAGGATGTCATCCCCAGAGTCTCCACTAGGGGCTGAAACTCCAGAGCCAGAGCCAGAGCCTCAACATGACCTTAATTCTAATCTTAACCATTATCCTAATAATCAATACCTTAACTCAAAACCTAACCAGTTAATTCCTACGCTAAACCTAACCAGTTAACCCCATGCCTAAACCTAACCAGTTAACCCCATGCCTAAACTAACCTTTTAATCCTTTATATTAATCTTAACTCTAATCCAAACCCAAAACCATTTTATCCTTAATATTAATTCTAATACTAACCAGTTGATCCTTAACAAAACCGTGAATCCTTTTCTAAATTATCTTAGAATTAGATTATAATAAAACTTAGTTGGACACACCTGGGGCTTGATCAACCTAGAGACCTTCTCGGGAGAGGTGTCTGAAGTGATGATGGCGAAATACCCATTGATCCTGAGATTACTACTGATGATGTGTTCCATAATGTAAAATTAGGAAATTAAAATAGTATCTATAGAAATAATAGTCCAACCAACTCCGTCAAAATTAAACAACCAATAATTCAAACAATGGGAATGAGAATCAATAAATCATGAAATATCAATACAGAAAACAAAAACAAGCACTTACAATGAAAGATTTAAAATATCAACAAAGCTTAAACCAGTTTTTTAAAGGAACAATATCCCAAAACAAAATAACGTTCATAATGAAACCAACTCACTTATCAAAAGCCATTTCAGGCAAAGGGGATGAGTGAGGGCTGTGGAAGTGATGGAGAGTGACGTGCGTGGGCCAGTGCATTGCCTTTTGCTCCTAGTTCAAACTGCCCAGTCGTCGAGATGAAGCAGGGAGTCATCGAGATATTTTTTCTAAACCTAAGCAGCCAGAGCCATCGGACGACGGCTCTCTTTAACCGATTTGCCTACTGCCCCTTCCAAAACGTTTGCTCTCTGCAGCCAAAGAATCAAGACAAGGGCGTGAACTGATGGGCGAGCACAAGGAAAAAGAACCAGTCCGAGACCCCAAATCCACAAAACAACAAAACCCAGTCTAACTGACAGCGACCTTCTAAACCACAAGAAAAAGCCGGGAGCAAAGATCAGAACCAGCAGATTGTATTCACAGCAGAGGCAGAACAAACCCAGATCTGAGCTCTGCCCTCCAAACCTGAAAAAAAGATGGAAAATCATCTTCTAGAATATCAGACACTATCCAGACTTACCTGAGGTCAACCTTCAAAAGAAGCTAATCCTAGGGAAATCACAAAATAATTACAATGATTATATTGAAAACTCTTACAATTATATAAATAAATATTACTATAAATATCCCAACTCATATATAAAGTATTTAATATATAAAAAATCCCTCTTCTCTCCTCTTTCCCTCACTTCGAGTGGCAGAGGAGTAAAGGGAGACAGAGTCCCACAACTTGATCCGGCGGGGAGGTTTGACCATTGCAGGTCTCTCTCCTGACTCTGTTTCCCTCATTATGTCCCACATCACAGAAAAATTAAGAATATGTAGTTTTATCATTTTTAACAGCTAAATTTAATTAACAGATAATTTCAGTGGAATAATTAACCAATAAATTGATTATTTAGTAAGGATGGACCCTACTTAATCACTCAACATTTGGATTAAATTCTTATGATAATAAATAATTTTACAGACATTACAAAGGTGTTTTAACTTAATAAAGAGACCGTGTCTACTGATTGGTCATTACTCCTAAAGGATGATGGGATTGGTTTATAAAACAAGTCTAGTCAAGTCCTCTCCTCTTATCTGCAAAATAAATCCACTTGATCAGAAAAATATCACCCAGAGGAATTTCTCTAATTTAAGATTTTTAATTATTTAATTATTTATTTATTTATTAATTGAATGATTAGTGCCAATTTATATTAGTTTGTCAGACAAACACTACCCTACTGGCACACTAAGGAAGAGATAATAATTACAAGCCACTCCGAACTGAATAAAATAGAAACTTAATGTACTTCGCGAATGAAATCCAAGAGACTATTAACCAATTGGATAAATAATTCATATAGATGGGTCCTACCTAATTCTCTAATAGTTTGACTGTTTAGGTCACAATTATTCAATTTTAAACAAGTTTGACATGTTTCTCATAGACTCTTTTACCAGGAGACACACTTCTCCTGCAATGCATTATAGGTTGTTTCCTTAACATCACTTTTCTTAAAATATCTCTGCATATAATACCCAAACTTAAAATTATAGGATATTTACCATCCTAGAGGGAGTTCTCTTAATTAAGATCCTTTTATAATATAAAATTCCAAACTCAGCAAAACCATGAGTAAGTGTACACACAGACTACACCTGCCCCACAAGAGAATCAGCTCTTTAGATCAATCCATGGAAAATCAAGATGAGTCTGTTGTAACAATACTAAAGCATGTCTTGCGGTGTAAGTGACACAAACATTGCTCAGAAGTTCCCTGGAGTCGTGCGGTGTAGGACACAGGAACTTTTTAGGGGGAGCTCCATCATTCCCAGTGGAGGACTTTTTGAGCTTTGGGTTTGAGCTTCACGGCGTGTGGCCTTTCTCCAAAACCAACAGAAGGATGAAACCGATGTTCCAACCCGACTGGGCACTGAGCAGAGTGAGTATGAGCTCAGTTATTATCCAACTCCACCTACTGAAGAGAACCAGAATTTAAAGGATGTCATCCCAGAGTCTCCACTGGGCTGAAACTCAGAGCCAGAGCCAGAGGCCTCAGCATGACCTTAATTCCTAATCTTAACCATTATCCTAGTAATCAATACCTTAACTCCTAAACCTAACCAGTTAATTCTACGCCTAAACCTAACCAAGTTAATTCTCGCCTAAACCTAACAGACACCAACCCCATGCCTAAGCCTAACCTTTAGTCCTTTATATTAATCTTAACTCTAATCAAGCCCAAACCAATTTATCCTTAAATATTAATTCAAACACTAACAGTTGATCCTTAACAAACCGTGAATCCTTTTCCTAGAATTATCTTAGAATTAGATTATAATAAAACTTAGTTAGACACACCCTGGGGCTTGATCAACCTGGCGGGGCCTTCCTCGGGAGAGGGTGTCTAGTGATGATGGCGAAACACCCGATGATCCTGAGGTCCTACTGATGATGTGTTCCATAATGTAAAATTAGGAAATTAAAATAGTATCTATAGAAATAATAGTCAACCAACTCCGTCAAATTAAACAACCAATAATTCAAACAATGGAATGAGAATCAATAAATCATGAAATATCAGCCGAAAACAACAAAAACGAAGCACTTACAATGAAAGTTAAAATATCAACAAAACTTAAACCAGTTTTTTTAAAGACAATATCCCAAAACAAAATACGTTCATATTAAACCAACTCATATCAAAAGCCATTTCAGGCAAGGGATAGGTGAATGGAGAGTACTCGATGACGTGCGTGGGCCAGTGCATTGCCTTTGACTCCCTAGTTCAAACTGCCCAGTCGTCGGGCCAGCGGGGAGTCATCGAGATATTTTTTCTAACCCTAACCCTACCCTAACCCTGATAAAACTGTGCACAAATTTAAATAAATGATCCTTCTACACTTACTGTTCTGTCCCTCAAATGTGTGTTCTGTTTAGCTATGCAACAGCACCCCCTTGGGGCAGTTCAGGTACATAACCATTGCCATGGGGACGAGAAAGAGAAGAGTGTCTCGCTCAGCTTTCTGTCCAAGCTCCACCTTGTAAACATGACACCTGTCAGATCATCTGACTCCCTGCAGAGCAACGTTTGTTTCCATCACCCTGTAACCTAAGATAACACAGGTGGGTGGGGTTTAATGTTGCAGACAGTTTATTGATCAGATATTTCATCAAATTGTTCTCGTTAAATTTGTTTTTGTTTTAACGTCAAGATGATTCAGAAAACAAGAAGAAAATACACATTCGATGAGAAAAAAGCAAGTTTAACAGTTTTTATTTTGTCAAACAAAAAATCAACGGTTTGACAAGAAATTATCCATCAAGTTCAAGTGATACAGTCTCAGGGATCCAGAAGGAGAAATAAACACTGGAAACACACAGAAAAACGGGAGCTAAAGCTTTGTTTATTCCACTTGGTTCCAAACTCCCACAGTTCCTCACACAGATCCTGGGATCTGATTGGTTCAAAGCTTTCAGGTTGAAGTCTTTAATAGCTCCAGCAACACCAGTCTCGTCCTCCTGAGCCGACCTGCTGAGGAAACGCTCACCTGAGGCCAGAGTCCAGGTTGAGAACAGGGCGTAGTTTCCATCACTACCAGTGGTGGTTCTTGGAAAGGTAGGCGATGAGTGCCACGCCCACACCCACATAGATACCTGTCCCAATAGTGATTGACAATACGGCCAGGAAGAGAGCCCTCCTCGAGCTGGAGCTGGCAAGATGGAAGTCTCCTTTAGACACCGACTTATTGGTCTGAGGAGGAAGCAAACAGGAAAAACTTTTATTGAAATGCAAACACTGTGATGATGCTACATTCACACACTGTTGATAAGACACTTCCTGTTGTTAGCCTGGGCACTAACACAGCAGCTAACTGCTAACTCCCTCTCTGTCTTCTCTTGTGTGTGTGTGTGTGTGTGAGAGACTCACAGATGAACTGATTAGATTTTAGTGGTCAAAGCTCAAAGGTCAGTGTGACCTCATGTTCTTGTGAATGTGATCTATCAGAACACCATGTCAGTAAAGTGATACACTATATACAGTGAAGTGATACCTTTCACCAAAAATACACACAATCACTTTTCTTAAATACCTTTTATGTAAACAATCACAGGGTTAGACAGACAGAGGAACACGGCCACAGAGCATTAAGCCCAATTCATGCTTCTGTGTTGAAGCTACGCCGTAGCCTATGCATAGATGTGTACCCTACATAGAGCCCTACGCCATACCCCCCCTCACTAGTGTTTCGGTGGTGTAATTATAGCACGACTCACACAAACCTACACACAACTATGAATGCTCTGCCCCATTGCATAGGCTATGTGCACACCTATGGTCTAGCTTCAATGCTTTGTGCTTTAATTCTAGTTGTTTTTTGTAGTTATTTGAATCAGAGGTAATTATCACCTGAGTGAGTTCTGCATTAAACAAATGAATACATGTTGTTTCAATATTAGATCATGTGGCAGTACATAAGCAGCCAATTCGATTCTGAGTTTTGTTTTAATTACTATTTATATTGTACTATTTATAAATTATTACTAGAAGAAAATAACAAGAAGCCCAGGTTCCTCTTCAGCTCTGTACCTGACAGAGAGTCACAGCTCTACTGATCCATCTATTCCTCTGAGGAGCAATAATTTCATGAACTTCTTTCAAATGAAATTATAACCATCAGGGAATCAATTCACCACCGCCATGAAAAGCACAGACACCTGGTCTATTACAGAAACCATATAACTAACTACAGCACTGAGCTCATTGTAATTGTCCCTAAACATCTGAGAGAAACACTGTCTGACCAGATAGTCCCCTTGGTGTTAGCTTGGCCCCCAGCTCCACTGTGAGGAACCTTGAGTTAGGACCAGGACACGTGACCCACATATAAAACAAGTCTCTAGGACAGCTTTCTTCCACCTGCACAGTATTATGAACATTAGGAACATCCTGTCTCAGAAGGAAGCTGAGAAACTCGTCCATTTGTTCCCTCTAGACTGGATCAGTGTGACTCTTTATTATCAGGACGTCCCAGTAAGTCTGTGAAAAGCCTCCAGTTGGTCCAAGATGCTGCAGCACGAGTGCTGACCGGAACTAGGAGAGATCATATTACTGCTCTTAGCTTCTCTGCATTGGCTCCCTGTAAAACTCAGAATATCAAGATCCTGCTCCTCACATAGAAAGTCCTTAACAATCAAACCCTTCATATATCAAAGAGCTCATAACACTGTATTATCCAAATAGATCACTGCACTCCCAAAACACAGGTTCTCTTGTGGTTCTAGAGTCATGCACCATCTCTACCATCTCACCCTAACCCCATGAACAGCTAACAGTACAAATGTTAAAAAACATATTTTAATCGTTTTTAATCAACCGAAGATTATTTTCGTCCGAAGCTTCGGTGCTAGACGGCTGCTGGTGACACAATAGGAAGAACAGACAGTCTCAATCCTCCTCAGGCCTCTGCTGAATTGAGACACTGTACAATACCATTAATAATTATTGTTATTATTAGAGCGGAGCTGATTGTTAAGGAATTTTTGAACATCCTCACACATTACTGTATATGCCACTATATATTATGTATGTTGTATATTACACATCATATCTGTCCAGGAGAATAGTGCCTGTCTAAATTCCACACATACTCCCTTCTCTAAGCAGGACCCAAGGTTAGGTTATCAGAATCAGAATCAGAAATACCTTATTGATCCCAGGGGGAAATTGTGTTTGTTCCAATAGCTCCATGCAAGATTAGAAATATAATCTTATAAGATTTACAAAATATATAAAATACAATATGAAATATACTAAATGTGCGTTAACAACAGTGCATTGTTGTGTCTACGTTGAGGGACTTTCATATCTAACTCAGATGAGCCAGACAGAGAGACACCACCTTCAACTCTCACCAACTTTAACTCTTTTTTTGCGTATTTCACCAGTGGCAAGATGCAAGGACACAATGTGATTTAGTTATGCATACTTTAGGCTTAACTATCCAATAGGATGCGAACACCTCCATGTAATATAGAGAGTGACATTCATGGATGTGCTGTTGGAGTGGGTGACGCAGGGTGAGGGAGATATACTGGGAGGCTGTGGGAGACATCTTCGGACTTGGTGGAGACAGTTGCTCATGTTGCTCTGTTAGCGTTTATATATTGTTTCACCTTCTGGTCTCCTTGATGCATCAAGTCTACATTAAAATCTTCTGCGTAAGACATCAGCTGCTGTCTGAGTTCTCCTTTCACCAGTTTCCAGAAAACCTCCAGAACACTGATGACCATGTTTTCCTGTTGATGGTGAACTGTTCCTTTAATGTGACTATCTTCCTCTCCTCCTCCTCCTCCTCATTCTGTTTTCAGTGGATTTTTCATCGTGGGAAACGTTGCCACTGGCAACCAGCCCTGTTTTTTTTTGGAGCGTTAGATGTGCAGTTTCCGTGGAAACCACATCTGCCACTCTTGCATGAGATTCTGATATAAAGACAAACACACACGTCCATTCTTACAACACAACTATAAACAACAATAAAGTTTGACAGGAACATTTAACTAATAATCAGAAAGCTGATTGATTTGTCATTATTAAAACCTGTTGATCATTTTCAATTGTTTTTCAGTTTATACTTAAATATATAATATATAATATATGTATACTTACAGCTGCTTCATTTAAAACTACATGTGTCACTAAGTAATTATCTTTTGACACATGAAGCATCCTCCAGCTGACTGCAGATAACTTATACAAGGTGTGTGTTTGTGTTTGTGTGTGTGTGTGTCCTCACCTTGTGTGACAGGTAGAACGCTGCGATGCCCAGTGGCCAGAAGCAGCAGAGCATGGAGAAGACGCTGAGACCGAGGTGATCTCTGGGAGGTATTAACAGGAAGGTGTCCTCGCTCTCTGATTCGCTGGAGTAATCACTCTGAAAACATACACACACACACACACAGGTCACTCTGGATGAACTGTATTTGTGACAAACATTTATTCTCCTGTCAGTCAGAATGCAGGGTTTTCAGCCCTGAGTATTGTCTGAAGGTTTCTTTGTTTGAATCCATTTTCTTTATATAAATACAGACATTCTGACAGATTAGATATATTATAGATGTATTGTGAGGTCACTGAACATCCTTCATCTTTTCTCTATGACGTTTACTTACACAACACCAAAACTGATTCCACTCTGTGACTTTCAGAGTAAAGTAACAGTAAAAGTAACTAATTACCGGATAGAGGATGAATCAAGTATCAACCTTCACCGTGACATCACCTGTTGGTTTGTGCGCTGCTGTTCTGAAGCCTCAGTTTGACCTTTTGTTCAGCCTACCTACACGTGCCACCTGCCCCCATTGTACATTACCAGCTGTCAATCACACTGTGGTATCTCCCCCCCCCCTCTTCTCAGAGTCTACGTCAGTTTTCAGTGTGTAGAATCTGACTATTATGATGAAATTCATGTTCCCTCCAAAACCAAACCTGATGATTTAACGTCAACTTATTCTAAAAGAAAAACGACCGACTGCAGCATCCTGTGACATCATTCATCTATAGACCAGGGAGTAAAACACAAAGTGACCTGAGAACAGGTGCGTGCTCTTTCTCTTCTGAATTCAACTAAAATCACTCTCTAAGCTGACAACACACTTCTCTTAATGAGCCTTCTCTAAATGAAAGTTTTTACCTCCAGCTCCTGGAACTCATCGTCATCGTCGATTTCGTACGACAACGTGTGAATCTTTGTGTTATCTCTAGGAAAATTCAGAAACCTCCCCTCAGTGAACAGCATCGCCTCCTTTGCGGTGGCGGCGCAGGACGAGGAAGCATCAGGAACAAGCCCCTCAATGAAGGTGGTCTCGCAGCAGTCACCTCCCCCTGCCTCCCCCCATGCCTGCAGGATACCGTCTAGGCAGGGGAGGAAGGCTGGGGTCGGCCTGAGGTGGGGGTCCACCACCACCTGGTGAGGGAGGAGGGCACTAGGGTTCAGGAGCTGAGTAGGAGTGCCGCCATGCTCCTGCTGAGGGGGGGCACTCACCACCACATGACCCTGATACTGAGGAGCTGAGTACACAGACATCCGATTCTCTCGTGGCTCCACCCCCAGCCTGTGGGTGTTAATGAGGCAATTTTGTCTGCAGTCGCCACCTCCTCCTCCTCCTCCTCGGGCTAAAGATGACCCCACTGTAGAGAAGGTTTCAGCCTCTTCTCCTCGACTCTGGTCCTCTCCTTCTCCCTCCATCCCGCCTGCTGGTCACTCCTCCTCTGAGGTATCACTCAGTAGTCAGGCATCAGAGGTGACATGTCAGAGGTCAGGGGTCAGGTAATGCAGGCTGAGCTCTCCTGACAAACAGAAAAACATTTTTATTGATTCATGTTCAGCAGGATGATCACTGATGTTTACACATGAGACTAAGTATGACATCACTTCCTGATAATGTCATCCACAGAGAAACCATAGAATTCAGATTCTGCAGAATTTTATGTAGAATCTTGATGTTTTAAATTTTCTTTCAGTGTCACATGATCCAGTGACAGTTTTTTGTTCATCACTGAGTTCACTACAAACAAAAGCTGATCACCGTCGATTCAGCTGCTTTTTTGGAAGATCAGCAACAAATAAACAATAAATCCTGTTAAAATCCTCCATCAGTTTCTGCTTCACACACACACTCACTCACTCGCCCACTCACACACTAACACACTCTCACACACACACAAACACTCACACACACACTCTCACTCACTCACACACACACACAAACTCTCTCTCACACACACACACACACACACAGTCAGATCTCATCACTTGAATACCGACAGTGTCATCGGCTCTGACGTCATACCGGTTACACGCGTCCTGATCACGAGAGGACAAACGCGCACACACGCGTCACGCACACTCACCTCCCAAGGTGAGACACGAGACCCCGCATCCGTCCATCCGACCCCCCCTCCGCTCTGCAGCCGCCCTGCACTGCGTTCTGATCGGCGTGGAGAACCGAGAGTCCCGGTAAGAAGGTCCGGTGCTCCGCGACACAGACAGCCGAGAGAGGAGAGAGGCAGGCGGGCAGGCGGGCAGGCAGGAGTCCGTGTGGTCGGTGGATGAGGAGGAGGATTCTCCTGTAGAGAACAAGTGATGGAGGAGAAGAAGAGGAGGAGAGAGAGAGAGAGAGAGAGAGACCGAGAGAGAAGGGGAGGGAGAGAGAGAGGAGAGAGGGGAGAGAGAAAGGGAGAGAGACTCAGAGAGAGAGAGAGAGAGAGAGAGACACCGAGAGAGAAGGGGGGAGGGAGGGAGAGAGAGAGAGAGAGAGAGAGAGATGGTGGGTGGGAGAGGAGCGAGGGGAGAGAGACAGAGAGAGAGATGGGGGTGGGAGAGGAGCGAGGGGAGAGAGAGGGGGAGAGAGAGAGAGAGAGGAGAGACACAGAGAGAGAAGGGGAGGGAGGGAGAGAGAGAGAGAGAGAGAGAGAGAGAGATGGTGGGTGGGAGAGGGAGCGAGGAGAGAGAGAGAGAAGAGAGAGAGAGATGCGGGTGAGAGGGCAGGGGGAGAGAGAGAGCAAGAGAGGAGAGAGATGGGGGTGGGAGAGGGAGCGAGGGGGAGAGAGAGAAGGGGGAGGGAGGGAGAGAGAGAGAAGGGAGGGAGAGAGAGAGAGAGAGAGAGAGATGGCGGGTGGGAGAGGGAGCGAGGGGGAGAGAGACAGAGAGAGAGAGAGATGGCGGGTGGGAGAGGGAGCGAGGGGGGGAGAGAGGGGGTGGGAGAGACACAGAGAGAGAGATGGGGGTGGGAGAGAGAGAGAGAGGGAGAGAGCTTTGTCACATAATCCACCAAATGCAAAACCACAAAACAAGGTTAATAAATAGGTTTTTTTTTAAAAAACACAATCAAAATCAAAGTAAATCTCTAATTAGAGATGAATAGTCAGATCCTCATCTTCTCCCAGAGAAAATAAAATCCCCCCCAACAGCCCATGTGTCTAAAAGCAAGCACATTGTCCATCATCCTGTAGCACAGGCTACACTCTGCCAGTGTTTTGAACCTGGACAGAGCAGTCCACAGCCGGACACAGTTTGATGGTGGGTCGGCGTGTTAGTTTGCAGCCACGCTGCACAGACACACCGGCAGCCAGCACCTCCACCAACTACACTACTACACACTACTACACACTACTACACACTACTACTGCTACTACACAAACACACCACTACTGCTATAAGTAAGGAAGAAAGAGCAAAAAGAAACAGAAACAAAATTGAACAATCTGATTAGTTCTCCACAGCACTCACCCCACTTACTCCCAGCATGCACTCTGACACAGAGAGAGAGAGACAGACAGAGAGAGAGAGAGACAGACAGACAGAGGGGGAGATTTTAAACCATCAATTATTTTTCAGTATTTACACTGTAAAGTGATAAATTACATTTATAGAGTTTATGTCCATAGACCAGCTGTTTATATGTGATGAAGCAGAGAACCTCTCTCCCCACATCAGCCTGAAACTCTCCAGGTAATGAGACGCTCTGTAAAAACTCAAATCTATTAAAAGTCTGGATTTCACAATTTTCACAAACAAGTGAACCATGAATGAAATCGTTTCATCGTCAGATAAAGAAAACATAAAACATTTCTTTCAGTCTACAGTTTGGAAACAAAAATCACTAAATGTCCGTAGAACTAAGATTCTAGTGCTGACAGAAATTAAATATCAGATCATCAATAAATCAATCAAATTTTATTTGTATAGCCCATATTCCAGATCATGTTTCAATTAAAGAAAATATATAATAAACAAGATACAGAACCTCGTGTTTTGATGGCGTGTAATCAAACCTTGACGCCACGTGGCACGGTCACACCGTGTGACGAAAAATCGATCTTTGAGGTAGTTTTTATCTCCATCTTGTTTAGATGACACTCATCTCAATTTGAAGTTGATCTGATGAAAGCCCTGGGACAAGTACGTCAAAGTAAAATTGTGAAAAATGTGAAAAATGGCCACTAAATGCAAAATGGCGGGCTTCCTGTTGCGTTTTTCAAATTGCACCTATAGACTTTTTTGTTTGTCTGGTCATGATACACCTGTGTATCGATTTTTGTGAAGATCGGTCAATGTGAACGCGTTCCAGGGGGCGCTGTTGAGCCATTTTGCCACGCCCATTTAAAATTACTCCAGAATACGTACATTTTCAACACTTTTAAATTTTCTGCAAACTTTGGTAACTATTTGAACTTGTTGAAGCCCTCAAAAAGCCAATTCATTTGCCTGAAAAAATTAAATAATAATAATCCTTACAATTTCAATAGGGCCTCCCACTGTCTCCTACTGTTCGGTGCTCGGGCCCTAATTAAGAAGCTGATATACATGTATAATACATATATATTAATACTATGGTTTCTACTCTTCCTGTTATTTATCAGGGTTATATTAAATGTATGATGTGGACCTGTCCTGCAGGGGGCAGTCTACTGTCTGCACCGTCACACACAGTAGAAGAAGAAGAAGGGTTCGATGCTCTTCCTGTTTCAGGGCGTTAATGCGCATCCAGCAACTCGAAGCTCCGGAGGAAACCAGCCGCTGCTGCCCGGGACACGACGGGTCTGGTCGGAGGAGGACACAGCGGCTTCGGAGGAGAACTCACGCCAGGGACACAGTCTGGGACTCGGAAGGTAAGAGCTCACCTGTCGGCGGCTGTGCCTTCAGGCCGGAGCGTGTGTCAGCTCGGCCGCTTCCCGGGCTGACCCGGGCGGACAGCTGGACAGGCCCAGCCCGGCGCTCAGAGCTCACATCCAGGGTCAGTGTCCCGGGGCTCGGCCCGACGTGAAGCGAACACCGGCACGGAGACAACAGCACGTCGGGGTCCGGTTGAACAGCAGCTGATGAAGTTCAGTTCTACTTTAAAACGATCTGAAACATACGGTTTTATTTTAGACTTTGAATCTGCGTCAGGACTCACGTCATATGACCCACATGTTATAACAATTACATCAAATATAACATCCGACATTTGATCAAACACAAGATCAACTTTGAATCTGTTAACAAACCGGATCAGTGAGTCAGAGCTCAGGCGGAACTCAGGCTAACTTTATATAAACTTCAGTTTGTTCATCCCGAATTCACCAGAAGATTCTTCACCGACCCGCAAATACACTTTCATCAGATTTAGATTGTTTTTACGGCTTCAATCATCTTTTTACCTAAAATCTGACGATTTTAAAACGGAGTTTGGTTTGACGTTTTCCGCACTGTTACTTTTAACTACCAGTGAGGGGTTAACTAGTGGACGAGTCAGTGACGTGGGTTAGTGAAGCCGTTCCTTTGTTAACCAGGTAAAGAACCATTGGTGAAGTTAACCGATCATGTGAAAACTCGGTGCTAACTTTAGCAGCGTTGCTAGCTTCTGATGTGTTGCGTGAGGAGTTTTGAATTCTGTGAATTCCAAAAAACCACGATGATCCGAGAGCAGAGGCCGAGTCCCTCACTGCTCCGCCGGCTTCACCAGCAACTGTCAGCCCGTGTCTGAGCTCATGGGTTCGGTCTGGTCTGAGGGTTAGTCCAGGTATTAGACGGAGCCCAGCAGCGGCTCGTGGTGTTAAAGCGGAACTGAAACGCAGTTGAGAGTGTGACCGTGAACGTCTCACTGCTGTTTACTTCAACCTGTGCTGATTCACTTCACATCAGTTGATTGACTGGTTGATTGACTGGTTGATAGTGAAGGGGGACATCACACTGGAGACGGAGAGAAGTCTATTAATGAATCTCATTAACCCAGGTCCAGTGTTTCTATAGCAACAAGGCTCAACTCCGCAACTTGTGACAAGAGGAGACCTGCACCATCTCTAATATCTCCTCTTCCTCTGCTTCCTCCTTCCTCTGTCTCCTCCTCCTACTCTGTCTCCTCCTCTTCTGTCTTTTCCTCTGATCCTCTGTTGTCTCCATAGCGACCATGGTGGGCGAACGCCGCAATGGGAACCTGCTGGTCCAGCTCGGCCCGAAGTTGCAGGCGTATCCTGAGGAGCTGATCCGCCAACGCCGAACCCATGATAGCCAAACTGAGTACCTGATTCGTTGGTGCCTCGTCACCATCGATGACGGCTCCAGCTCTGCGGGCGGGGCTAGTGAGACAAGTGGGGCGGGTGGTGGCAGCTCTGGAGTGGGCGGGTCCAGCAGCTCCACATCAGGTGAATCCAAACCGGAGAACATCCTGATGTGGATGTCGACAGAGGATGTGTACGCCAACTGCCCTACTCTGCTGGGCAAGAGGAAAACAGACACACTGCGCCCCCTGCAGCTACACGAGAAGCAGCATGGCGGTGAGACAGCAGATGGAGCCCAGAGGAGAGGTGGCGACGAGTTCCCGGCAGACGTCACCTTTGACGAGGTGGAGCTGTCAGACATGAAGGAGGACGTGAAGAACCTGGTGTGTCGGGCAAGGAAGCAAATGGCAAAAAAGAGCGACTTCTCCATCAGCATCACGCACACCATCCACGTGCTGAGTGCCTACGCCAGCATCGGCTCGCTGGTCGGAGTCTTCAAGGAGACGGGCGCCCTCAACCTGCTGATGGAGCTGCTGTGCAACAAGGAGACACAGACCAGACGCAGTGCTGGGAAGATGCTCCGCGCACTGGCCTCACACGACGCAGGTGAGCTCAAAATAAAACTTTATTTACAAGACCAATGTTAACTAGTATTTCCATGGTGATGAACTGAATCTCTCACACAGTGTCTGTAACAGTAATAACACTAATGTAATATTCTACAGGGGCATGTTTTGTAATGGGTCTGTGTGAGTGATATCATCAGGGCAGCAGACAGTTGAGGAAAGGTGTGATGGCTTGTCTTCTCATGTCCATCCCCGCAGGAAGTCGAGCATACGTCCTCCTGTCTCTTAGTCAGCAGGACGGCATCGAGCAGCACATGGACTTCGACAACCGCTACACGCTACTGGAGCTATTTGCCGAAACCACGTCCTCGGAGGAGCATGGCATCTCCTTCGAGGGGATTCACCTGCCTCAGGTGAGACACTGTTCACTGACTCCAACAGTAACCCTGCAGAAGGAGGAGTGGCGTTGCTTACTCTTATACGTTCTTCTTGTTGTATATCAGATTCCGGGAAAGCTACTTTTCTCTCTGGTAAAGCGTTACCTGTGCGTCACGTCTCTCATGGACAAACTCAACACGGCGGGGACTGATTCTAGCTCTGAAAGACAGGATGCCAGCCCCTCCACCAGCACTGGCCACCATACGGAGCACCTACGGGTCCAGCGGGAGTTCGACTTCACCATGGCAATGGCCAATCTGATCTCAGAACTGGTCCGAGTGATGGGCTGGGACCGCAACCGCCTGCTCCCCAACGGCTCCGCCCACTGCCCCGGAGGAGGAGTCTGCGGGGAAGAGCAGGTGGAGGAGGCGTCTCACCCTGTCCTCAGGTCCATCTTCCAGCCTCGATTCTGCACCTCCCCCATCGCTCTCCCCATCAGCTCCGCCGTCGCAGCGCCCGCCATCACACCGCCGAAGAAGAAGTTGGGAAACGGATTCAAAACGCGCTCCGACTTCGCCTGCCGTTCAGCCTACGTGGAGTATGTCCAGGACAACCTAAAGAGCGGCATGATGGTCCGCATGCTGGAGGACTACGAGGAGGTGAGCGCTGGCGATGAAGGAGAGTTTCGCTACAGCAATGACGGCTCGCCACCCGTTCAGGTGAGGAAATGACAAGTTAATGATCATTTAATCATCAGAATCAATTTAAAAGATTTATTTATTGTTTTATTCACATGTTCAGATCATAAATCTTCATGTTTGTCATTCTTTGTCCATTGATGCAGCAGATGTTTTGATGAGTGATGCTCAGTAAAACAACAGTTGATTCATGAACAATGAAAGAAGTTTGTGTTTTAAAATGGAAACTCACAGCTGGATGGTTGCAGTGCCTCCTGCTGTTGTAAAGACTGAAGTGAAAACTGAGGTTCAGAGGGAACAAAACTAAAAAAATAAAGTTTGAAATGTTTTAAATCAGTTCTGACCTGTACTGTGTGTTTTTGTGTTGCATTAAGGTGTACTGGAACTCGCTGTCCAGGACATACTGGGTCCACTGGCACATGGTGGAGATCCTGGGCAGCGGCAGCAGCACTCAGGCCGAGAAAGAAACGCAGGAAAAAGCCTCGTCCCTCACAGAGACGCTCAAACTCACCGCAGGTACGACCTGATTACCTGACACTCACCTGACCATCCATCTGACCCTGCAACTGAAAAAAAAAATGTCTCCTCAGTGAATCAGACATTCTTCTCGAAGCCGCCGGGTGGTCTCTACTCGCTGCCATACCTGTTGGAGGGCCTGCAGGCAGAGCCTGCAGCTCTGAGCCGAGCAGAGTGGTGGGAGATAGTCTTCTTCATCAAGAAGCTGGAGCCGAAACAGCAGCCGGAAGTGTACGGCATCCTGCTGCAGAGCCTTGAGGAGCAGGTAACAAGCAGACAACACAGCAATCAGAGAAAATGCTGGGAAACTGAGCCTTTGGTACGTTGTGTCCGTCAATAAAGCTTAGAAAATAAAAACGGGTCAGATGGAGGTGGCTCAACTGTGTTGGGACAGGTTTCAGGTGAATAAATTTGACTCTTCCTGCAGGATGGAGACCTTGACGACTCGTCCCTGATCAGTCTGTCCGTCCCTGGAGACATGGCCAAGAAGCTGCTTCACTACCTGAAGCAGAAGCTGCCGTCGTCGTGTCTGAGCGACCTGCTGTGCTCCCACGCCTTCTCCAAACACTATCTGAGGAGAGGAGGAGGACGTCTGGAGGATGAAGAGCTGCTGGGTGAGGACGGAGACGCCACAAACACGAGTCTGTTGTCAAGATGACACTGCTTACTCTCACTCTCTGTTTTCAGCTGAAAGCTCTCTGGCTTCATCAGCGCTGGGAGGAGGAGCACCAGGCTCCTCGTCGTCATCAGTCATGGGCTCCGTCTCAAAGAAACTGAAGAAGGAGGTTCCTGCCGATTCAGAGATGGAGAGCGAGCTGCCAGCAGAGGACGACAGGGAGCTCCCTGATGACCTGGAGCTCAAGATCACAGGTGAGTTGGCTTAGATACAGTACATATAACCTAAACAGCTGTTACCCACAGGGCCAATCACAGCGCAGATTTTTGTTCCTCAGCTCTGTACTGAGATAGTTTCTCTGCTCACAGGCAACGTGACAACACTCTTCATGACTCTGGCAGCACGTAACTGTAGCCAACAGTTAGCTAGTAGCTACTTTACACTCCAGACAACAAAATGTCGAGGCAAATTTTTATATTCAAATTAAATAAACCCTAACCATTAATGGTTATTATGTTAAATTCCAACTTACAATGTACCCTTGGTATTGATTTATCACCAGTATCACAAAAACAAACGATACCTAACCCTACAGGTGAGAAAGAGAAAGAAGATCTTCAGCCTGAAGTTTATATCCATGTCTCTGTATCAACGCCTCTCAACCTGATCTCCCTGCAGTGTTTAATAACCTAATGGTCCAGGGGAAGAAGACGGCGTTGGAGAAGATGGGGGAGGTGGTGGACGTCTTGAAGAAGGGGGGGTCGGGCTCAGACCGGGTGCAGCAGCTCGCTGCTGTGCTCTTCATCACCAGACTGATGGAGGAGAGAGGAGCGCAGGAGAAAAACTACATGAGGAGCGAATCTGCTCAGACCATACGGTGAGAAACACAACAGGGTTGCAAGGAAATGCAGAGTCGTGAGTAGATGAGCTGGTCTAACAGAGTGGCGTGATCTGGGATAGATTCCTGCCCTTGACGTCAGACTGATTCTGTTGGTTTCGACAGGGACAAGGTGCTGAAGCTGCTTGTGGAGCTTCTGTCGTCGTCGTGTAAAGACGTAGTGATCAGCACGCTGAGACTCATTCACCTCCTAATGCTGAAATATGAGTGGAGAGTTTCCTTCGCCACTGAGGGCGGAGTCAAAGCTATCCTGACTTGCATGCAGGGGTTGTCGTCGGTCACACATGTTCAGCAGCTGGCGCTCGCGGTGAGAAATCTTGTCCGCTGCCATTTCGAAAAATAACACACACACACAATGTATTTATCTATACACAGATATTGCTTCTAAAATATAACTTCATCACTAGATGGCACTGAATATCTTGCATGACATCCTCAGTTGTTGTACATGTGAACTTAGACAAGTGGAGTTACTAATACTACATAGCTAATGTTAGCGTCCCCCTATCAGACTCTGAAGGTGATCACCGGAGCCAGTAAACACGACCTCCGCAGCGTCGGCAGCGGTGTTCCTCTCTCGGAGTCAGGCACTCAAATGATGTTGGAGATCTTTGCTAGCATCGGCTCGGCCACGCCCGAAGGCTCCCGAGGGCTGCTGGGAGCCATCCCCTCCGCCATCGACCTCATGCTCAAGACTAAAGGGTAACGGACCAACTCCCGGTTCAGGTTTTTCTGTTGCTAATTGCCTCCTGAGTATTGATTACTGATTTCTTCTGTGCAGCTGCATGCTGTCAGTGCGTAACGGCCTGCTTGTTATCATCATGCTCATCTCCAACCATAAGAGTCTGGCAGAGCAGCTGGTAGCATGTGAAGTCACCACTGTCCTCAAGAAATGTCTGACTCTGTCCCGAGCGGAGACCATGCTTGCCATCATCGCCCTCAACCATATCTCCATGGTCCACAAACTGGAGAGCAAAGGTAAGAGTGTATAGGGTTAGGGTGCTTGGGGCACGAAATCCCGAAAACCGCTGCATGATTTTGCAGCACAGTCGTTCACATTTAAACTATTATCATTTAAACACAATCATGTAACTATGAGGTTTAATTAATTTATTAACTTACAAAAGTTACAAATGTATGAAACATTAAATCCATTAAATTAAACTTTATTCAAATAACAGCAGAATAATTAGAAGAAATCTAATTTGCGAGGGTTAGAAACGAGGCTCAATGTTTCTAAACTGTGCGTGTGTGTTCTCTTGTAGACGATCTTGAACAGCTGGATTTTGAGCTCCAGATGTTGGTTGTGAGTCTGAAGGAACTGACAGCGACTAAAGAGGTTATTCAGACTCTAGAGCAGCTGTTGTGTGACGACGCCTCACAATTGGAGGATGAACGCAGTCAGGTACACACACACCTCACAGGTTGTGCGATGGAGGAAACGCTGATTCTTGATGTTAACACTCAGCCAAAGATCCTTTTTTAGAGAAGATGCTTCACTCAGTGTTTGTCATGAGACGTCTTCACATCCTGCGGTTCGATAACATCTCAATAATTGAATGTAATAATCATAGCGACAGGATCATTGTGGTTATTGATCAGTCTGTGTTTCTTGATCAGGTAACCCACAGTCGTGACACGTACCAGGACCTTGTTCGTCTAATGGAGCAGCACCGAGCCGACCGAGCCGTGCAGCTCTCCATCCTCAGGTACGGACAAATCACAGCCTGACCTCTATGTGGCATTGTTGTTATCATGGTGATAAATCTGGACTTTCTTTTGGTTCGTGCAGGATCCTGAACAAGATCCTGGACAACTACCAGGAGGATGTGCTGCCGTGGCACGAGAGCATTGAGCCCTGCCTATCATCAATGACGGCATTTGTCAACGACAGAGAGGTGCACTCCTGCAGTGTGACAATGGAAACTGAAACCAGCCGGCTGACATGCATTAACCTCCTGTGATTTGTCCTTAGGTGGTCCAGCAGTTTGTCCGCTTCCTGTACCGGCTGGCGTCTCTGAACAAAGACTACGCAGTGGTGATGTGTCGTCTGGGGATGAAAGACGCTCTGGTGAAAGCTCTGGACAAACATGGCACAAACCTGCTGCTCGTCACCGAGCTCCGTGACCTAATCTCCGACTGTGAGAAGTATGCCAGCCTCTACAAGAAGATGACCACCAGCGTCCTCGCCGGCTGTATACAGGTAACCACAGAGGGAGGGAGGGGCGGGGTAGAGATGCCCCTGTCCTATCAGTGGTGCAGCGAAGGGTCAAAGTCATAGATGGAAACGTTATTTCCATGGTAACTGGAGTCATTTAAGTGGTCGCTGTGTTTTCTGCCAGATGGTTCTGGGTCAGATCGAGGAGCACCGCCGCAGCCATCAACCAATCAACATCCCCTTCTTCGACGTCTTCCTCAGGAACCTGTGCCAAGGTGCGTTCATCCACTTCCTGTTTGTGAGATGTTTCTAAAAACTGAGAAAAACACACACTGTACACACATCAATCTATCACAACCTAGTCATATGGTGATGTAATCGCAGACACTCACACACAGACAAATACACACAGGTGAATCTTGTGGTTATGTTGTTTTGACTGCTGGAACTCGTGCTGTGTTCAGGGTCTAGTGTGGAGCTGAAGGAGGATAAGTGCTGGGAGAAGGTGGAGGTCTCATCCAATCACCATCGAGCTAATAAACTGACCGACAAGAACCCGAAAACGTACTGGGAGTCTAACGGCTGCACAGGGTCACACTTCATCAACGTCTACATGCACAAAGGCGTCGTCATCAGGTGACACGCTTACATGCTAATACTGATACATGTGTGAGTACTGCAGTGTACTCACTGTGTGTGTGTGTGTGTGTGTGTGTGCATGCGTGCAGGCAACTGGCCATCCTGGTGGCCAGCGAGGACTCTAGCTATATGCCGGCCCGGGTTCTGGTTCTGGGAGGAGACGACCCAACCAACATCAACACGGAGCTCAACATTGTGAGCCTGAACAACAAATCGACATGTTACCACGGGTACAGATGTGTTGTAATAGACACAGATAAACTGTTCATGTTGTGTTTGTGTGTCTGTGCAGGTGAACGTGACTCCTTCAGCCAGTCGCGTGGTTCTGCTGGAGAACATGACTCGCTTCTGGTCCATCATCCAGATCAGGATCAAGAGATGTCAGCAGGTAAAAGTACAGTTCCTACTCTAGTTCATACTCCAGTCCATGATTTAGCAAAATCATTCTGTAGTATCCTGACCCCTTCTCCTTTGTAACAGGGCGGGATCGACACTCGGGTCCACGGGTTCGAGGTTCTGGGTCCAAAGCCGACATTCTGGCCGGTGTTTAAGGAGCAGCTGTGTTGTCGGACGTACCTGTTCTACAGCACCAAGGCTCACACCTGGTGTCAGGAAGTGACGGACGACAAGACGCAGCTGCTGCAGCTCTTCAACAAGTAACCAGCACCAATAATACTATTACTGCACTAATAATACTGTAGTAATACTACAGTCATATGACAGAAATATAGTATTACTAACTCCTAGCTAAGCAACACTAGCTGTTTCCAGTCTTTATGCTATGCTAGGCTAGTGCTGCTGCAGTAAGAGTACTTAAAGTAAAAATAAGTTGTATGAGATGGACAGTTGAGTTAGTTCATTGATGCAGGGCGTGGGCGTGCGTGTGTGTGTTCCACTCGCTAGAGAAAACACAAGTGCCAGCTTTTAAACTTTGTTTTAGCTCAGGCAAAGATGGCGGTGTATGTGAGCCGGAAAAGTAGAAGAAGAACTGAACGTTGATGTGGTTCACTTGTTTGAGAAAATGGTGAAATCCAGACTTTTAATAGATTTTAGTTTTTACAGAGCGACACATGACCTGGAGAGTTTCAGGCTGATGTGGGGACACAGAGAGGTTCTCTGCTCCGTCACAGACCAACAGCTGGTCGATGGACATGTACTTCATTTATAGTTTCTCTATGAGAACATAAACTCTATGTAATTTTATCATGTTTCCTTGAAGTGTAAATAGTCTCTCTGTCTCTCTCTCTGTGTCTCTCTCTCTGTTTGTCCCCGTCTCTCTGTGTTCAGACTGAACAGCGCTCTGAGACATGAGCAGATGTTTGCTGATCGTTTTCTTCCTGACGCTGAAGCAGCTGAAGCTCTGGGTCGAACCTGCTGGGAGGCTCTGATCACCCCCATCGTCCACAGCATCACACTGTCAGGTACACACACACACACACACAGATGCACACCGACATACACAGTTGTCATGTATAAATTTGTTAATTATTTTGTTTAGTTTGTGTTTGAAAATTGCTTTTTTACAATAAAGTTCAGTCTTTACAGTTTGGTCATCACAGTAATGGTTAAACACTGAAGCTGGTCCTCGCATATGCTCTGTTTTTACCCAGAATCCTCAGCGTCTAGCCCTCTGTCCTGGCTGCTCAGCGAGTACCTGGATAACACAGAGTCAGCCTGTCGCTGCAAAAGTCGGGCGGCCATCTTTAACTCCAGAGTGAGACGTCTCACACACCTGCTGGTTCACGTGGACACACGTCAAATGGACGGCGAGGAGCTGAAACCGCCCGTCAAATCGAGTGAGTCTGAAATGCCACGATGTTTGTTGTGCTGTTGTCTTCGCTTAGATCATCTGTGACAAAAAATTGTCACTGAGCACAAGGAGACCTGGGAACACGTTGGGAAGGAACATCATTTCTATATAAATTGTAAAGGAAAGTAAGCGTCTCTTCCTGAGACTGACTTTAATATGGTTTGTCATTTCTCATCACATGATGTCGTCTGGTTAAAAAGAGATTTTTACTCCATGTGTAAAGCGTTTTTTTTTCTTTTTTCCAGAAGGTCTCAACAGAAGCAAAGAGCAGAAGAGTAAGTAACTATTCAGAGGCGCTCGTCTGCATTATGTGTGTTCACGTCTGCTCTGTGACATTTTACGTGTCCAGACGAGGACAGGAACTCATCACATCGCCCTCTGCTACTTGAACGGCAGCAGAGATTAACTGAAAACATGCTGACTGCGGCTCTTCTGATCCTTAAAAACACGATACAGACAAATAGTTTTATTTAAAAATTAATCAAACAAGGAGCAGGAACTTTCCTATTTTCAACAGCTGATGAATACACGTGTGTTGCTGTAATAATTTGTTCATTTATACCATAATATAGAAGAAAAGCAGAAAAATACTCACACTGATGTTTCAGCTCCACCCTCTGCATTTTTTTATCTTCAGCTTCAAACTCAAACTTCAGCTTTTATGATCTGATTTTGTAATACCTGTGGTGTCTAGCACGGGGCGACGCTTTCTTCTCCTTGTCTGAGCGGCTTCAAACAAACAACACTGATGTCATCAGGACACGTTCTCACTCATTTTCCTTTTAGTTTCGACTGCTCTTATTTTGATGGCACACTTCCTGTTGCAGCTGCAGCGCTGATCTTTTGTTTTTTTAAGATGGAAAGGAAGGACAGAGCATGTCAACAGCTTCTTCCTCTTTACGTTTCTGGCTTCTTTTTTTTTTTCATCTTATTTTCCTGGTTTCAACTGTTGGTGACAATCTTCTTTCAATTTATACAATTTTGAACTTCTCTTCCAGATGGTAAAGATGGTAAAAACAAAGACGCCACCTCTGCCTCTTCTTCCTCTTCATCTTCCTCAGCAAAGCCCAAAGTGAAGAGCAGCAGTAGCATTGCAGGCATCGCCCTCTGTTGGCAAGGGGTGGTAAAGCGCCAGGTAAGAACATCATGTTTATATCTGAACATCAGTGGATCGTCGTGTGGTTCGGTCCAGATGTTGAATCCCCCACCCCTACCCCCAGGTGAAGAAGTTCCTGGAGTTGAGCTGCAGTCATCCCGACTTCGTGGAGCGCTACCGGACTCTGTACCTGCGGCTGAAGAATGCCATGGAGGAGCTGTTTGGGCAGCAGACAGCGTTTGTCCTCGCCCTTCGACACGGCTTCTCTGCTGCGCTGCTGCAGCTCTCCATCCTCCGAGCCATGCATGTAGGTCCTGACAGAATTAAGTCTGGTTTATCTTCATGATCTGAACCGTGCATGTAGGTCCTGACAAGAGTAAGTCTAGTTTAACTCAGCTGCTTATCCTCTGGGTATAAAAATTGTTTTGAAGCAAACGTGCCTCATAACACCCAGATTCCCTCGAGGGTCAAATTTACAGATTCATAAACCATTTGTTTGATTCAGGTTTAACTGGTCGAGGATCATTATTTAGATTTGAGTTCACACTTATTAAAACATAATGGACTGAAGCACTTCCTCCTCTTCTACCTATGACCAGTTTAAACTTGGGTTGAATTCAGGCTTACTTGATCGCTCCAGTGTGATAACGCAGTTTTCTTCGTGTGCAGGTGAGTGAGCGTTTTGCTCAGTACATCGATCAGATGATTCAGGTTGGCGGCGCGGCGTCCGGCACCGTGGCAACTCTGGAGCGGCTGCAGCAGTTTCTGGAGCCGATGCTCTTCCTGTCAGGCCTGGAGCTCGCCAACACCTTCGAACACTTCTACAGGTGCGAGCATCACTAGACAATGGACCACAAACAGTCACATGCAACTCGAACACAGCAACATGTCGGTATGACAACTTATGACATCAAGCCCTTTTTCTCTCCTCAGGTACTACCTGGGCGACCGACTGCTGGCTCAAGGCAATGTTTGGTTAGAGACCGCTGTCATCAATCAAATCGGCAGCTGCTTCCCAAATCGCTTCCCTCAGCAGATGTTGAAGAACCTGAGCGAGTCGTCCGAGCTGCAGCAGGAGTTTCACCTGTACAGGCTGCAGCAGTTCGACTGCCAACTGCAGGAGCACGACCAGGTGAGCAGGAAGACACACCTCCTCCTCGTTGTTTTAATGTCATTTAGGTTTTAGTTTATTTAATGCACCAACTGTTGAGTTTATATTAATTTAAACTGAGATTGTAAACTGGGTGTGAGGTGAACAGTGGAAATCATACTGGAGATTTGATTTTAACTCAGTTTTTTAACTCGGTCCTTTTCTTGTTGCTGTAGATGACGCAAGAGTGGGAGGAGTCAGAGGAGGAGGCTGATGCCCAGGTTCTGGTTCTGTCTCCTCGTTGTTGGGCTGTGTCCTCGCTCTGCTTCCTGGACGAACCAGCAAAACATTTTTCACCAGAACTTTGCTCCTATCTGCACCAGTTCACCCAGTTCTACACTCACAGTTAGTTCCAGTTCACCCATACTTTGACCATATTATTATTATTATTATTATTATTATTATTATTATTATTATTATTATTATAATAATAATAATAATAATACATTTTATTTATAGGCGCCTTTCACAGCATTCAAGGTCACCTTACAAGGCAGAGGTAAAAAGGTATTTATGTTTATAAACCTGGGTTAAAGGGATAGTTCACACAAAAATTGACAGGGTAAACAGTGTTGCAGCCAAATCAATACAATTGAAGTAACTGGTGCCTCCTTCAAATGTAAAAAAAAAAAACACAAAATACCTCCATACTGCTCCGGTGGTGTCATCCAAGTGTCCGAAAGCCCCAACATTCAGATTCGACTTGAAACGAGTACATGTCTTTAGCATAAATGTCAGCTGTGATCCACCTGAGAAGTCAATTAGGAATGTCGGGGCTTACAGACACTTGGATGACACCACCGAAGCAGTATGGAGGTATTTTGTGTTTATCTGTTTTTACACGTTTGAAGGATCGATCACCATTGACTTCAACTGTATTTATTTACCTGCAACACTGTTTATCCCTGACATTCCAAAAGTGTTTTGTTTACTCAAACACTTCACCCCTCCCTCCATCATATTGGTGACTAGATGATGAGTGAATTTTCATTTTTGGTTGAACTATTCCTTTAAGACCTCGCAGTCTCAGGACTAGTTCACGCCTTGTTGGGTTCAGAGCTTCAGACTCTTCAGTTCAGTCTGAACCTAAACATCAGGTGTGAAGGTTCCTCAGAGCAGAAGAGGAGTTCTGGGTCTGGATCAAACTGAACCATGGTTCTGTTCCAGAGTGAAAACACTTTGTTGGATAGTTTGGACTTTTGGACCAATCACAGGAAGTAGAGACAGAATTAAACAATAGAAGAAGAGGAAGCAGCTGCAGTCTTCACCTCCGATGAAATAATGTTTGAACCATGAGGACGTTCATTTGGTGCATTTGAACTAGTGTGGAGTACTGTAGTACTGGGGAGTACTGCACCTGAAGGTGCTGATGCTGGTAGTAATACCATCATGATGTTACCATGGCAACCAAATGAAGCTTTATTCATTTCCTCCATCCACCAGAAAGACTGATATCCCCCCAACTGACAACATGCCGATGTCAGACGCCATCTACAAACCAATCAGAGTCAAGTATAGGTAGACACAGCCCACATAGGGGATGTTTGTCCCTAAATTACAATTAGAAACCAAAACTAACAGATCAAGTGGAACAAACACCTGAAGCTTTGTTCAGACTCAGTGAGAAAACATGTTGGTCTCCATGATGAGCTTATTATTGTTCCTGGTGTGCGTTACTGTAGTGATGACATCATAACCATTGATGTTTGTGTTTGTGCGTCAGGTCAGTCCATGTATGGTCTTAGTCACTCAAAGCCTCGGCGGCTGCAGTGGACGTGGCTTGGACACGCTGAGCTTCAGTTCGGCTGCTGGACGCTGCACGTGTCTACGCTGCAGTTGTTCATCCTGCTGCAGCTCAACGAGCAGGAGGTAACACACACACACACACACACACACACACACACAGTGTCTGTGTGATGTGGATCCTCTGGTCAGTTTCATCTGTCCTCAGTCGTTGTGATGTCACTGACTGTGTTTCAGGAGGTTCAGGTGGACGCTCTGCTGCAGGCGACAGGTCTGTCAGCCGCCATGTTTCTGCATGCTCTGATGCCGCTCATTAGTGAGGGAGGACTGCTGATCTGCAGCCAGCTGGATGATCCCTGCCAGGGTCAGACACACACACCTACACACCTACACACCCTCCCCCTCCCCCTCCCCCTCCTCTAACTCACTGTCTGTCTCCTCAGGTGTGCTGAGTTTGAACCAGCAGGTGGCGTCTCGCAGTCTGGACGGCGTCCCAGAGTCGCTCCGGCTGCTGCCCGCACAGACGTACCTGAATGTGGACGAGGATGCGGCCAGGTCGCTGGAGAGGAAGAGGAACTACATATACTGTCTGATCGTTCACATCATGAAGCAGGAGAAGGAGATGCACATCGACAACCTCGTCTTTAAGGTCAGAGGTCACACCACAGTCACATGGACATTTGTTTTTATTTTTGAAAGAACAGGAGCTTTTATTTTGTTGGTCTGACTCAGTTTAAACTGAACTCATGTTAAAGCATCATGGAAAACGTAGCTCCAGAATTACATAAACTTAATTTTTATGTTGTAGCCAAAACATTTGTGTTCCATCAATTTGTCCTGCAGCCCCTGCTCAGGTCAGATTTTCTAACATCTCTCTGTGTTCTGGTCTTGTCCGTTCTCCAGGTTCTAGAATCGTGTCAGAAACAGGATGCATCTCGTTCTCCGGGTGCAGGTCGTTTCAGCTGTAGCACCAGCGACGTTCTCTCCTGCATCATGCACGTCATCGGTAAAGGCTGCATCCGCCGCAATGACGAAAACCCGCACATCGTGGAGTTCCTCCCCGAGGACCCGTCCACTCCGCAGAAGGGTCAGGCCCAGTTCTGCTTGAGCCGCACTGAATTAAGGAAGGACACCGCCACCACCGAAAACCAAGCTGATATTCGGTGTGACATCTGACCCTATACACAGGGTTAAATCTGGCTGTCAGGGGTTATTTAAGTTAGTTTAGTGTCTCAGAGTCTTCATCATCTTCACGACCATCCTCAGTTCATCTGTTCTTAAAGGAACATACATCATCAGGTCTTTTTTAAATCATCAGTTTATTGATTGTGTGTGTGTGTGTGTGTGTGTGTGTGTGTGTGTGTGTGTGTGTGTGTGTGTGTGTGTGTGTGTGTGTGTGTGTGTGTGTGTGTGTGTGTGTGTGTGTGTGTGTGTGTGTGTGTGTGTGTGTGTGTGTGTGTGTGTGTGTGTGTGTGTGTGTGGCAGCCTGGCTTCAGGTCTGCAGCAGTTTGAGGATGGCGTTCTGGATGCGGTTCTCTTCTCGATGGGTCGGACAATGACACAGGAGGAAGTTTGTCAGCTGATGCAGAGGACGGTCCAGCAGGTGAGTTTGATTTCATGTGACTCAGCTGTTTCTCTGGTTTTCTGACATCTGTGGACCAGGGTGTGTTCTCTCAGTTGATCTGATCTCGGTCTCTTCAGGTTTCTGGGACTCTGAGTCTGGACCTGGACCGGGCTGAGCACCTGCTGGTTCACTGTAAGTGGAACGTGGACCTGCTGGTGCAGCGCTACACCGACGACCCGGACTCCCTCATCATGGCCGCCGGAATCAAGTGCCGAAACCCTCAGCCGCCACCGAGCCCCGCCTCCACCTGCCCCGTCTGCCTGGGCCCCTGCAACGCCGCCACGGAGCTGGTCCCCTCGCTGAGCTGCATGCACTACTGCTGCAAGGTGTGTGTGGTTGTGTGAACTTGCACAGATATCTTTGTGAGGACCATTTGGATCCTACACTCTATAGAGTGAGGGCATTTTGGCTGGTCCTCACTTTCTGACCCACTTTTAATGGACTGTTTGGATCATAAAAGTATATGAAAATACGGGATTATCGTGAAAAGAAAAATTGCATGCTAGTGATTTTTTTTTTTTTTAGGTTGTGAAAAGAATTACCATTCATTGAAACAATATTAATCTAAGATATTACAATCATTGTCGTAATTTTTTATTCCTTAGTAATGGAGAAAAGACTACATTTGTGGGTCTCCCAGCTTGCCGGTGATTTCCATGGCATTCTGGGAAATTGTCATAGCCCTCGGTTTGAATAATGGGTCTGAAAAATCTCAGTTTGGAGGGCTGTACGGCCCGAACACTTAGCCCCTCCCCCGTCAGAGAGGAGGGGCTAAGGGGTGAAATGGGATTGGGCCTTAGTGTCCTCACTAAAATAGATTACTGTGTGTGTATATCTGTCTGTGTCTATAATGTGTGTGTGTGTGTGTGTGTGTGTGTGTGTGTGTGTGTGTGTGTGTGTGTGTGTGTGTGTGTGTGTGTGTGTGTGTGTGTGTGTGTGTGTGTGTGTGTGTGTGTTCCAGTCGTGCTGGCAGGAGTACCTGACGGCGAGGATCGAACAGAACCTGGTGATGAACTGTAACTGTCCAATCACAGACTGCCAAGCTCAGCCCACGTCTCATTTCTTTCTCAGCATCCTCACTGACAAAGACACCGTCGCCAAGGTAACATATAGCTTGACACTGTCTCCTCAATCTAACAGTAGCTGTGTCTCAATTCAGGGTCGCATCCTTTCGAGGCTGCATTTGAACAGCGATTCTGTCACTGCGGCGCAACTAGACAATTCGAAGACTTCTCTAAATGTTTCCTTCCAACCAGGAGCAACTGAGGCTCCATCCGGTGAATCCTTCCCAACATATCCCATCATTCACTGCGCTGGATTGACAAACTGTTATTTAATGGCAGCAAATCGCGTGGTGACATTTTTTTATTTTAAATGCAACCCAAGTCGGCTGCATAGACCAGTTCCTCCGAAGGATGCAGCCGCTGAATTGAGACACAGCAATGGAGGAGACAGGGTTATGACCTGTCCTGCAGTCAGACACCAGGGGGCGATCCAGCTTCAGATGGAGAGTAAATAAATAAATAGCTTGTCACTTCCTGTCTGTGAAATATGTTTCAAATTAAATCATATGAAGAAGATTTCACAATAAAAGTCAAATGGAAGTCCAAACAATAGGTTGATGTAAATGAGAACCTGATCAAACTCTCCTCCTCCTCTCTCTTTCCTTCTCCTCTTCCTCTCGTCTCTTCCTTTCTTCTCCTCCTCTCCTCCTCTCTCAGTATGAGAAGGCCATGTTGCGGGTGTATGTAGAGTGTTGTTCTAACCTGACGTGGTGCACCAACCCTCTGGGCTGTGATCAGATTCTATGTACGGAGAACATGGGCAGTATGGGAACCTGCTCCAAGTGCCGCTGGTCGTCCTGCTTCAGCTGCAACTTCCCCGAGGTCAGAGGTCACAGCCAAGTACACGTCAGACAGACACACACACATGTCAGACTTTGTTGAATGTGCAGACCAGTAGGTTGATTTTGATGACCTCTGACCTATGACCCTCAGGCTCATTATCCATCCAGCTGCAGTCACATGTCTCAGTGGATGGACGACGGAGGATTTTATGAAGGGATGAGTTCAGAGGCTCAGAGCAAACATCTCGCTAAACTCATCTCCAAACGCTGCCCGAGCTGCCAGGCTCCGATCGAGAAGAACGAGGGCTGTCTGCAGTACGGACACTACACACACGCAGACAATGTGCACGCACACACGCACACACTGTGTGCACACACAGGATGACAAAGCTTTTCTTCTTCCCTCCTCAGTATGACGTGTGCCAAATGTAACCACGGGTTCTGCTGGCGATGTCTGAAACCATGGAAACCAACACACAAAGATTACTACAACTGCTCTGCCATGGTGAGTTTTAACATGAGTATTGCACGTTAACCACACGTCAGTGCTGCCCTGATGATGATATGATGGACACTAATAGGGTTATAAACTGATTTGTCATGATGATGATGGTGTTTTTAATGCAGGTGAGTAAAGCAGCACGTCAGGAGAAGAAGTTCCAGGATTATAATGAGAGATGCACCTTCCACCATCAGGCCAAGGTACAACCAACAGGGTGGAGGGTTTTTATTGTGAAACAGGAAGATGACTCATAATTCTGACTTTCAACCCTGGCTCGAAGGGAAGCAACGCAAAGGAGAAAAAAGTTGAATAAACCACTTTATTAACTAAACAATAGCAATGAAAAGAAAATTGTGGAAGCTCTGCTCCTGAGGAGCCTGCTGAAGTTAGATCTCGTGGACCAGCTCTTCATCTTCAACCAACCACAGATTAGCAGCACCAGGTTCAAGGGGATAACAGGATTTTTTTTAGATCAATCGTGATATTGTTTGTGTTTTCAAATGTCGAACAGGAAGTTGTCAGTGGTTTTATTCGTAGACGTTGCATCAGTGAAACATCGGCGTAGACGTTTGTTTGGTTGTTTCAGGACTTTGCCATCAACTTGGAGAACAAAGTGTCGTCAATTAATGAAGCTCTGCAGATGAAGTCTCTGACCTTCGTCATCGACGCCTGTAAAGTCCTTGCTCAGGCTCGGAAGGTAAAACCATCGTCGTGGACGTAATCATCGGAGGTGCTGGTTCTGCTGATGTGTTTACTGTGCCCTGCTCTGTCGTCTGCAGGTACTCGCTTACTCCTGCGTCTACAGCTACTACAACCAGGAGACGGAGAAGATGGACGTGATGGAGCAACAGACGGAGGCTCTGGATCTTCACACCAATGCTCTGCAGATCCTGCTGGGTGAGACTGTCCTTCGTCATTGTCATCATCATCATCATCATCATCATCATCATCATAAAGTTTCTGAACCTGCTGTGTTTTCTCAGAGGAGACGCTGCTGCAGTCCACGGACCTGGCCTCGTGTGTGCGGCTGCTGAAACCAGAACACCTGAATACCGGACTGGAACTGATCCGACGCATCCAGGAGCGTCTGCTCGCCATCCTGCAGCACTCCACCCAGGTGACCGGCTGGAGCCAGTTCACAACCAGTTTACAACCAGTTTACAACCAGACTACAGTGTACACACCAGTCTGACTGAAAACTGGTGGGAAACCATTTTAAAGCATATTGGATTTAAACTGGTTCTTTCTTAAATAAACTTGAAACCAGTATCGCATCCGAGGTAACCAGTTTAAATACAGACTGGAACAAGTTCAGAAAACATCAGTCAAAACCAGTTGTAAACCTGGTTTGAAACCGGTCTGAAACCACTTTAAAATAGAAAAAATTAAACCAGATTGTTTTCAACAGACTCTGGTGGTTCATTTAAAATTTAGTTTTAGCACATTTTAAAACAATCGGAACATTTCCTGTCCTGAATGTTTCCTATTTCTGTGGTTGCAGGACTTCCGGGTGGGTTATCAGTCGAAGAGCAGTCAGGAACTAGACTCGACTCTGGCGTCCAACCTGTCCAACCAAGGTGACGCCAACAAAGTGTGAGTATCTGTGAGGATTCTCAGTCGTCCAGCTCACGTTATTTTCAGAAGTTGAACATGCATGTCTATGTGCACTTGTAAAAGTTCTTTGTAAAAAGGAAATCTTGTGACGACTCCTCAGATCTAAGTCAGCTCGAGCTTCAGACACTGTAGACTCAGATAACAACAACAACACAGGAGCGGAGGGTGGCGGGGAGGTGGAGGACGAGGATGACGAGTACGATGAAGAATTCGTCCCCGAGTGGCACGAGGACTACGACGAGGATGATATAGACGAGGACGACTTCTTTTCTGACGACGACGAGTCTGAGAATCTGGAACGGGACTTTAGCCCCTTCGACTGAAACAAAGGGAAGTAAAAAGTGTCGAAGGAAGAAAGGTAGAGGACGAGTCGGGCCCGCCCCCTCTTCACCACTATCCAACGCCACCTGTAAACGATGGAAGACGGACAGCGGGGTGTCCTCTTTCACCTGAAACCCCGCCCCCGAACACAGCTGCACTGCTTCTCCACTCGCTGTTTCTCACCTGTGATGTTGTCGTGTCAGCACGAGACGACGAGGGTCACAAGACCGAAACATGTTCTGACTTTCACCTTTAAATTTTTTTTATTAAATGATAAGTTCAATGTTAATTTTTACATCGAAGTCAAGATTTGACGTTTTTTGAAAACCAATTTGAACCAGTTCAGTCTGAGTTTGATTTAAAATTAAAATTTTATGATCCTGACTTAAATCGCAGCAGAACAGTTTTTCTCGTCCCTTGATATCCTCGTCGGCTCGTTCTTGGTTCTGAATCTTTTCTGCTTTGTGATCAGAAGGAAATGTTTCAAAAAAAGAAGGGATTTATTAATCCAGGGTCAGGCTGTCCTCTCGTTTATCTTTTCGTACCTGTTGTTACCTTGTCTTTGGTCATCACTCGTTCTTTGGTTTGTTTTTACGATGGAGGTTGTCTTCGTTTGAGAGGAAATAATTAAAGCGACATTAACAGTTTTCTACGTGTCTCAAGAATCTGCAATAACTGATCTATTGATTATTGACTCTGTCATTTGTTAAACAAAGACTGTCGGGATGTTTCTGGTTTGTTGTCGAGCGACATCTGATGTTAATCTGTAATTTAGACAGATCTTATATTCATATGGTCGACGTCTGAAAAGTTCTGTTTCTTGCAAAAATAAATAAAAGCTTTTTCTGCTGCGCTGCAGCTCGACTCCGAGTTCTCCTTTTAATCTACCACATCAATTAAAGTCCCTGTCATTTATTATAATTTATTTAAATGTTTTATTATTTATCCATATATCATTAATACTTAAAGCTCTCCAGACTAAATTCTTCTAAATCCAGTGGGAACCAGAGCAACTTTGTTGAAGTTTAAGTTTCTGGACTCTAGGATCTCATGTATTTCAAACAGAGCGAAGTTTTGACGGTGCGATCCAGACATTTTTCATGGTTATGTGGGTTTCTCAGAGTAGACGTGTCGAAGTTCTGTGGGTTGCTGATAAAAATGTGTCAAGTTAAAACATGAATAGAACTACAGGATCAACTCAATGTTCAGAGCTGAAAAACTGATTAATGTGGTCCAGTAAAAATATTAATCAAGTTTAAATAATAATTAATACCTAATACTTGGCCCTAAACACCTTAGAGATTCATTCTCTAATGATGAAGCTGCACTAGACGACATCGTCCTTGCTTCCAATGAAACAGTCAGGAACTTGGGAGTGATCTTCGATACTGATTTGTCCTTTAATTCTCACTTAAAACACATTTCTAGGACCGCCCTCTTCCACTGGTTTAACATCTCAAACATCAGACATGTCCTTTCTCAAAAAGACGCAGAAGAACGAGTCCAGGCCTTTGTTCCATCCAGGCTTAGTTATTATAATTCCTTATTATCAGGCTCCAGCAGGAAGTCGTTAAAGACTCTGCAGTTTGTCCTAAATGCTGCAGCACGTGTCCTGAAGAGAACCAGGACCAGAGACCACATGTCTCCTGTGTTAGCTTCACTACACTGGCTTCCTGTTACATTTAGAATTTAAAACCCTCCTCCTCACCTACATTAATAATATGGCAGCATCAAACCTTAAAGAGCTCATCGTACCTTATCACCACTAGAGCCCTGAGCTCCCAGAATTCAGGCTGTCGTCCCTAAAGTCTCTAAAGCAGAGGAGGAGCCAGAGCTTCAGCATCAAGCTCCTCTCCTGTGGAATCATCTCAGCTTCAGTTCTGGAGGCAGACTCCCTCTGAACGTTGAAGATTCAAACCTTCCTTTACGATAAAGCTTATAGTTAGAGCCGGTCCAGGTTTGTCTTAGACCTGATCTTAGTTCTGCTGCTATAGGTCTAGAAGGTCGGGGGTCACATGACACACGGAGCTTCTCTTTCCAGCTTCTCCTTCCTCTTCTCCATCCTCATCACATCAAAGATATTAATATCTCATCAATACATGTTACTGACTTGACTTCTTCCCCGGAGTCCCTTTGCCTTATCGTCCACAGATCCACATCGTGGATTATGATCTGTGGATCGCGAGGGTGGATCCTGTATCATGTTGGCATCTGATAGTGGATCCTGATGTGGCAGTGGACAATGACTGTGGACGATGGTGGATCCTGATCGTGGACTATGATCACATCAAGTCTGCTTGATATATAATATTTCTCCTCTGATACTCGACCATTACTGACAATAATCCATCAGTTCATTGACCTTCAGTTATGCTACAAAGTGTTTATTCTTATCAAAGCTGTAAATACTCTGATCTCTCTGATGTTCTCTGTTCCACGTGACATCTGTTCACTTGTGTCCGTCCTGGGAGACGGATCCTCACATGTGTCTCTGAGGTTTCTACCTTCTTTACCTGTTAAAGGTTTTAGTAGTTTGACTCTTGTTGAGGGTTAAGAACAGAGGACGTCTCACCTTGTTAAAGACCATGAGACAAACTGGGATTTGTGAATATGAGACTATACTAATAAAATTTGATTGATTGATTGATAATAATTGACTCGATACTTACTACTGGATTTAATACAGAACAATAATACACTGCTCAGAAACATGAAGGGAGAACTTCCATCACACATCAGGTCTTAATGAATGATTCAAGTATAAAATCTTTACTGATGAACATTGTATAATTAGTTGAGAACAAAATGACGTAACAACAGTCAATGGAAACAAACCATCAACCCACTGAGGACTGGATTCAAAACCACACTGAACATCCCAGTAACAAACTGAAACCACAGGCTGATCCAACGTGTGTGAATTTCATCAAGTCATCATGTGACTCAGTGGGTGTGGCCTCCTCCTGCCTGCATGTTCTCCTGACAACATCTGGACATGATGCTCCTGAGGAGTCGGAGGATGGAGTCCTGGGGGTTCTCCTCCCAGACCTGGTTCATCACCTCCTGGACAGTCTGTGGAATAACTACAAACTGTTTGATTCGACTCACTAAAGCTACGTTTGTTTCTCAGACACAAAATGCATGAACAGGCATGATGTGTGCTGTTGATTTGTTTTCGACTGCCGTGAATCTCCTTACCTGTGCAGCCTGATGGAGCTGCAGGTAGCTCCTCATGCTGCCAGCAGTGAGGAGGAGCAGAACCCAGAACTAGAAGGAGTCAGGAAGGATCAGCAGAGAGCAGCTGTCTGTGGACACCACATTAAAAACATTCTCTGTTTGGGGCTCGTCTTGCTTCTGCCTCCATTTCACCTGTTGTTACTTTGATTTGCACCAAAGCAGAGAAACTGATTCACAACCACTTTTAACGGACACTTTGATCTCTGGAGTTTAACTTTATACTGTGAACATTAAAGTTCCCTCACTTTACTGAGCTGTGTATTATATGACTGTTAAAGGTTTTTTTTAATAACAAACAGAAGGGGGCAGCAACACGTCACTGAAGCGTCTAATCTGCTACAATCCGAAGAAGAAGCATCATCGTCGTCGTGGGGCCTGTTGTTCACTGAGAGCAGCAGAGACTCACTTTATTATTATTGTTGTAACGAATCTTAGGGTTAGGGTTAGGGTTAAACACATGTTTATTTATCTAAGTATATATTCAAAGTTCTAAATGGCTCATTTAACACAGAATCCCGCCGACAAGTTGAGGTGAGTTCCAGTACAGAGCTAGCCTTTTAGCCGAGTGAGGCTAAGCTAACAGTGCGAAACTCCTATAGGACATTTGTGAATTTAAGGACAACTTGTTTGTCTGTTGATATGACGTGTTTTTTAATTATTAACGTGGTACAGTTTATCTCGTGTTATCTGCTTCAACTCGGCTCATTTATATTTGTATTTATATTTTTAAATTAACAAGAATACACCGGTTTGGTTTTGAAGACTGACGCGGATGTTAACGGCAGTGAATGATGGGTAGTGAGAGCAACTAACTAACTAAATGTGGGTAAAGTTATTTTTCCGTCTCGTGATAAATAGTCAACTGTTTATTTTTAAGTCAAGATTTACGACGTGTTTAGCAGAAACCTTGGCAGATGTGAAAACGCGGTAGTTTTTGTACGAAGTCTGGTCCTTTAGCATGACGTGTTCAAGTACTCCAGTTGTGTTTAGTGTCAAAAACCTGTTCTGTGTCACTTTGTCCTGAAACAAGCTTTGTTTTCAGTCTGATGTTCACATCATGAAATTATCAATTGATTCATATTTTCCTAATGAACCTCCAGTGTTTTCTGTTGGTTCAGTTTAATTTAAAGGTTCATCTGAACCTGAGCTCATCAGCACCTGAACGTGTCATGAAAGCTGTTTTCAGACTTGCACCCAACTCCGGACTTTCTCTGGAGGAGCTGTATTTGAGAAGGAAAATGTCTGATTGAGAGAGTCCGGAGTTTCTCCAGAGTTTCTCCTGCCAGCCCAGAGTACCAAGTCAGCAGAAAGTCCTGGAGGAGTCCAAGTTAGAAAAGACAGGAGATCCTCCGCAGGATTTATCCACCAGTGAGTGGGTGCGATGATGTCGTTGCTTACACGCGACAGACACTGAAATAAAAAAAACAATACAAATATCTCGGGATGAAAAAGTGGAGCCACACACGTACAAGACGCCTGCGAAGATGTCAAGATAACTTTTGGTGATAAGAGCCCACATCTGTGTCAATGTACTTTCATCAAAAACTTGCGATCTCTGCAGCAGAATCAATGTTTCATCCTGCCGGCGGGCCCCCCCCCCCCACCTGAATCCCCTGCAGATTTCTGTGTTGTGAACACGTCTGAGCAGAGAATCACCTGCTGTTTTGTTCATGTGTGAAAAACAAACTGAAAAAAGTGCAGACCCAATTCTGCTGACATCCTCCATAGTGCATGTCTGAAAACAGCTATAAACCTTCCACATGCACTCTCTCCATGGTCACAGTTATATCTATACAGTAAACTGTAAATGTAGCGTCTTGTCATAATTCTTTTTTTCTGTAAATGTTAACGAGTAGTGTTGGACTTCCTGAACCAGTGTCGTCTGTGTCGTGTTTCAGGTTCGTTTGTCTCTACCCAGTTTACATCAACAATAAGAAGACGCTGGCTGAGGGACGCAGGATCCCCACAGAGAAGGTGACTTACATTTTACACATTTTTACCTTTCACACAGCAGAGATGCCCCCTAGTGACATGTTCAGTGAGGCCTGCCAACTTAAAACCAATGTGTGGTGCCTGGTTTCACTCAGCTGAGTGAAGGTGGTGATCATTCAGTGAATGAAGAGCAGCTGCTGTCGTTTGTTGCAGGCTGTGGAGAATCCGTCCTGTACTGAGATCCGAGACGTCCTGACGGCTGCTGGCATGAACGTCTACATGGAGGTAAAAACCTCACACACACGACGTCAAGGAACAAGTTCATGTATGATGTACGATCATAATACTATCGTGTGTGTGTGTGTGTGTGTGTGTGTGTGTGTGTGTGTGTGTGTGTGTGTGTGTGTGTGTGTGTGTGTGTGTGTGTGTGTGTGTGTGTGTGTGTGTGTGTGTGTGTGTGTGTGTGTGTGTGTGTGTGTGTGTGACAGAACAAAATGCATCCCAGGGAGTGGAACCGGGATGTCCAGTTCAGAGGTCGTGTCAGAGTTCAGCTGAAGCAGGAAGATGGTTGTCTCTGTCAGGACAAATTCAGCTCCCGTAAGTCCTACACTGAGTGTGAGTGAGTGAGTTAAGCTGCTTTCAGACCTGCACTGAACTCTGGACATGTTCCTAAAAATTTCCGGATGGGCTGTAAGCGAGAACGCCCCTAAGTAAAATGTCAGTGAGTCCATGTGAGGAAACAGCAGGACAATGTGTGGAAGCTTCCCAGAGAGCGAGTGGACGTGTTGATGAGGTTTCTAACACGTGACGTGAAACTGGAAGAACACAAAGATCTCAGGATGAAGAAGAGGAGCCGTACACGTAGAAGACGAAGACGTCCACTTGGAAACACGAGGAGGTTCCAGATCTTTTGGTGATGAGGGCCGACGCCGGTGTGGATGAGCTGTAAACAACAACACTGATCTTTCCACAGCAGAGTTTATACGTCATGTCCGGCCTCCTGCTGCTCTACAGGCTCCGCCCCTCGCCTGGATGTTCCCACATGTTTTTGTTGTTGAGTCTGAAGGATCCTTAACAGTTTAATTTGGGAAGAGGAATTTGTCAGATTTTAGGAACTAAGCTGGACAAACAGAAAATGTATTGTTGAATTGTGCTTCGATTTCTTTTTTTCTTATTTCCTCAGGTAAAGATGTGATGTGTTTTATTTCCTCAGGTAAAGATGTGATGTTTTACGTTGCGGAGATGATCCCTAAATTAAAGACTCGGACCCAGAAGAGTGGGGGAGGAGAGAGCAGCTCTCAGCAGGGAGAGGGAGGGAAGAAGAGCAAGAAAAAGAAGAAATAGACCCAGGACATGACTGTACACCACATTTTTACTTTTCCAAAATCCAAGGTTTATCGCTTTGAGTTCATTGATTTTTGATGGTTTGGATCAGTTTCAGAAAGAATCTAATTCTGAACTCGAGCTCGTTTCGAAAAGGAAAATCAAGCGGTGGCGAACAGTCGACTGAAGAAAACTACGAACAGCTAATTGACTTGTTTCAACAGGAAACTCCTTTCAGTCACGTTACAGATTTCAAAGAGGGGCTGGGATATGCATCTGTGTTTTTGTTCGAATCCCTCCCCTCTCCATATTTTATAAAAGGCTCTGGATCTTGCAAGAGAAGATGAATAAAAAGTAAATTTTCTCACTTATTTTTTGTTTTGAGATAATTGAAGAAACCGTGTGAGGATTGTGTCGCGGGAGTAAATCAGTTTGACCTCATCCTATAAATAAAGTCTTTAATGAAATGCTGGATTAACGCCGACACTGTCTGTAATAATTCAGTTATATCAAATTAAAGTTCTGACGCATGAGCTGGGTTTTTCTTCATTGATTTATTAATGTCCTCCTGTGACAATGTCATTTTAAAAGGAAAGAGCATCTTTATTTAAAACCCATAGAATCGTTAAACAACACTTTGCAGCTGTTTCTGAGCAGCGCCCCCTGCAGCCACAAATGGTGATTAATTCTGTTGGGCTCCGTGTCTGAGCGATGAAGTGGTTTTCATGTGTAGTAAAACAAAGTGTATCAATGTGTTGAGCTCTGACTGTCATACTGCTCACTGAACTGGCATGTCCCTCACATGTAGGTTCTGTATGTGTCAGTGTCTCTGGACATTTTCTGGAACTTTTCCTGCAGCCTCCTAGTGAAATATGAGAATACAGCAGGAAAATGTCTGGAACCTTCACAGTGAGCGAGTGGACGTGTTAGTCTGTGTTGTTGTGACTCTTTCATCAGTCACTGTTGAACCTCTGTCTCCATCTGAGGACGAGCTCATTGATCATTAGACGTCTGTCTTTCTCTTCCTGTAACTTGACCTTTACTTCACTCGGACGACAGAGAAAATGAGGTAAGGCAAATATTTGTATTCATCAGAATCAAGCAGTAGTGATTGTGGAGAGGTCCTGCAGATCCACGCTCTTGACCAATCATGAGTCAGTGTGAGCTGTCAATCATCTCACGTCTCTGCCTGTTTTTATATCATCAAATAACTAATTCAAACCAAACTGATCAGAAACACTTGAACAAACATCAGTGAGATAAGAACGACCTGAAATGACAGAAACCATCTTGGACTATGATTACAACAAGACTGCTTGATATATAGTATTTCTCTGATACTCGACCGTTACTGACAATAATCCATCAGTTCATTGACCTTCAGTTATGCTTCAAAATGTTTATTCTTATCAATGCTGTAAATACTCTGATCTTTCTGATCTCTGTTACACTTGACATCTATTCACTAGTGTCCGTCCTGGGAGACGGATCCTCACACGTGTCTCTGAGGTTTCTACCTTCTTTACCTGTTAAAGGTTTTAGTAGTTTGACTCTTGTTGAGGGTTAAGAACAGAGGACGTCTCATCTTGTTAAAGCCTATGAGACAAACTGTGATTTGTGAATATGGGCTATACTAATAAAACTTGATTGATTGATTGACAAACAATTAGAAGTGTGATTCCTTCACTTTCAACTGAGTGACTAACAGTTCAACATGAAACTATCCTTGTTAAACCATCACTTATTAAATGTACGGTTTTCTCCTGACAGTCTCAATCTGTCTTCAAATGCAGCTTCCAAAGGTTTCAGCCACTGAACTGAAACACGGGTGAAGAGAAAAGGAACAGGAACAAAGAACCGAATTCCGTTTGTGAACCTTTGAGGTGAAAGCTGCGGTTAGAGGTCGACAATATAAACACATTTATTAAACTATTCATTAAATTTTCCAACTTTGTGTGAGTGTGTGAGAACTCTCCCCTCTGATAGAATGATCTTTTTTGGGTTCTTTCTTTGCTTGTTTGTTTTTTTCTCGCTCCTCAGGTTGTTGTTTGTGACCTTTGACCTTTATAATAATTACAAACTGTTTGATTCGACTCATTAAAGCTACGTTTGTTTCTCAGACACAAAATGCATGAACAGGCATGATGTGAGCTGTTGATTTGTTTTCGACTGGTGTTTTACTGTGTTTATTTTATACCACGTGGCCTCACGATCATCTGTTCCTGTACTGCCGTCAGCAGCAGGACGCTGTAGTTTCGTCCTCCTGCCTGGTGGAGGCGGCAGATACCCAAAACCTAGTTTAAAACCGGAAACCGGAAGTAGAACAGCCATCGATTGGCGTGTTTGTGTTTGTCGGAGTTTGGGGGGAAAATAGTAAATTTTCTGTTTTAAATGTCCACGTTTATTTGAGTGAACGAAGTTTCTGTAAAGTTTAAACACTGAAGGAAACGTCGGAGTCGAGTTAACCGATGAGTTTGACTCTGAACCGGGATCGTTGGTCGCATTAGCCGCTGTTAGCTCACGGAGCGGTTTTGTGGGGATGGGACGGGATAAGAGACCCCCGATGGGACCCCCAGGCGAAGACGGGCCTCCCTTCGACATGGGTCCACCTGGCTGGGGCCCTCCACCGCCTGGGGGCTGGGGGCATCCTCCACTGGGAGGCTGGGGCCCACCGCCGCCTGAAGGATGGCCTCGGCCGCCAGATGAGTGGGGGCCTCCGCGTCCGGGAGTATGGGGCCCCCCGCCACCTGACTGGGATCTGAGAGGACCTCCCCATCCCGACTGGGGACCAAGAGGACCGCCACAGGGATGGGGGCCTCATCCCGACGACTGGTTGCCTCCTCCAGAAGACTGGAGACGTTTACACCCCGAAGACTGGAGACGTTTACACCCCGAAGACTGGAGACGTTTACACCCCGAAGACTGGGGACCTGACCGGCCTCCCCCTCGTCCTGGCTGGGGACACCCGGGCTGGGGTCCCGAAGGTCCTCCTGAGCCGTGGGGACCTGAGGCTGGTCCTCCCGGACCTGTACCTCCTCCGGGTATGCTTCCCCCGCCCCCCGTGGCGATGCCTCCTCCGGACCCTGCAGCCTTCGCACCAGTGGCCGTTCCTCCGGTGCCTCCTCCAGGATGCGTCCCTCCGTACGGGTTCCCGGCCTTCCCTCCTCCCGGCTGGGCAGGAGAGGTGAGCCCCATGGATCCTCCCGTCTGATTTAGATTCAACACTCAGAACCAGTTCAGACTCATGTTAACGAGTGAACAAATGTTTTATATGTGAACTTAACTTTCTAGAAACGATGTAAATGTTGTTTGTCAGTGACGGGCGTTTGAAGGAGAAATATCTGGTCATGTTTCGTTCAGTAACTCTTCTTTTCTCTCTGCATCTTCAGACGATCCTGGAGGAACCGATGCCCAACCCTCCGCCCGACCAGCCTGAGTGGGTCAGTACAGACCAGGACCAGGCTTAAAACTTTCAGTATAAATCTTTATTCATTTTTACTTCCTTGTTTTTTTAATGATGTTTTTCTCAGATTAAAGCGCTGATTTCAGTTCCGCCCACTGAGTCGACTCAAGGTGACACAAAAGAATCCACAGAGGAACCCGCTGACACAAAAACACCTGCTGCCACTGCCCCCGCTCCGAAACCTAAACCCAAACCTGAACCCAGTAAGGCTGCCAGGGCGCTCGGCCTGCTGGGAAAACGCACGTTTGATAAGTAAGTGTTTGTCAGAGAAGATGTGTTGAAGAAGATGCAGCCAGTTCATTAGCATGTGAATCTAAAGTGTGTGTGTGTGTGTGTGTGTGTCCTCTCAGGCCTCCTCCTGGCAGGTCGACAGGGATCATCTCCTTCATCGGGGTAAGAATCACTGACAACAGGATTTTCTGTAACTAAGCAACCAACTGCAGAGGAGACAATCTACTTCCTGTTTACATTGCATGACCAGTTTATGTGAATGGTCATGTGTCGTATGTTTTCAGGTGTGATAGTGTGGACGTAACTGGTTGTGGAAAGTCTGAACCGGAATCTCACACAATGTCACTTGAACCTTATTTGCTGTTATTGATTTTTGATTATCAGAAGACTTTTCTCTTCTGACCGTTCGATGACCTCATCATTTGATCTGTTAATCTTGGTTCTTCAGCCGACATTCGGTTATATCGAAAGAGAAGATCTTGAGAAGTTCACCTTCAGCTTCCAAGCTTTCTTTGGAAACCCCAAAGCCATGACGCCCGGGGTCAGAGTTCACTTCACCGGCTGTAAGGAGAAGGTGAGCTGTGTGTGTGTGTGTGTGTGTGTGTGTGTGTGTGTGTGTGTGTGTGTGTGTGTGTGTGTGTGTGTGTGTGTGTGTGTGTGTGTGTGTGTGTGTGTGTGTGTGTGTGTGTGTGTGTGTGTGTGTGTGTGTGTGTGTGTGTGTGTGTGTGTGTGTGTGTGTCTCTCTCAGAGGGGTAACCCTGACCATCTCTATAACTCAGGAGCAGAATGTCGCACATGTCAGCTGTTTTCATACATGTTCCTGAAATGAAGGTTCTGAATTCAAATAGGTTTTATTATGTTGATGTTTGTTGTGTCTGCAATAATGTTGTGTTATTGTATTTGTAACATTGTGTTGTTTGGCTGTGCAGAACAGTCTGATAGCAACTGATGTTAAAGTGGCGCCAGGTGGGACGGAGAACGTGGACTCAGAGATCTACGAGGCCGTCGTCACTCAGCCAATCGTGGAGCCTCAGGTAGTTTTTTTTTTTTGTCTTTGTCCTTGTCTTCCTTCACTCCCTGTCACTGATGCCGTTGTTTGTGTGTTTGTAGCCCGGCGAGCGTCAGTACCCAGGTCAGGTTCACGTGAACATCGGACCTCTGAGGACCAACCTGACTTTTGACAGGAAGGATAGCGCGGTGACGCTGCTGAAGAATGACCAGGTGCTCATCAACCTGCTGATGGACATTGTGACGGAGAAGCGGCGAGCAACCAACATCAAACCCAAAATACCTGCCACTTTTAGCCACACCAACGAGACCAGGGAGAAGGTCAGAGCTGACAATGTCATCGACTGCGGCTGATCCAGAACTGTAACTTACCAACACACACACTCGTCTGTTGTTTATTTTAATCCCATGTATTTCAGGGTGTCATCATCAGCCTGAAAGATAACAAAGGCATCATCAAGTCTGACGAACACGACGAGCTTCCCTTCGACATCAAGGAAAACTTCAGTGACGTGGAGTTCACCACCGAGGACATCAACGAGGAGGTTGAGTTCAGCGTCGTCACGGTGAGGAGTGTCTCCTCTGTACCTGTCCACACGATTACAATATAGTACTCTGATTACATTGCTTGTGGTGAGGGTAACGATAGCGATAATTATCGCGATATAACTTTTCCTCGATAGAAATGTAAGGCATGTCAATATAACTTCGATAGAACTCATTCCATCCATGTTTTGACGGACAACACGAACAGCCAATGATAATGAGCATAGTGCCGCGCCCAACCAATCATGTGGCTGGAATAGAGTTACACCCACAACAAGTTAGGTTGACGCACAGAGTGGAGGAGCATCACATGTGTTAATGTTTGGGCTCCTGCAGAGAGGAGGACGACTCTGCACTGATACAGTGACTGAACATAATCATGTTTTCTGCTACGTTCATAGTTTCAGGGGGTTTCCACCGCTGAATAATTATAAGCACAGCTGCTTCAATGCTGAGTATGTACATTATATTCACCTTTTCACTGTAGTGGTTTGTATGAAACGTTATAAGTATAGTACAGTGGCACAGGATGATTGTACGAGCAAGTAAAATCTATTTTGTGCATAAGAAAAAAACGTATGTAAGAAGAACATTGTACAATGTGCAAAACATTTATTTTCTGGATATTTGATTTATATCACGATATATTGATATCGACTCATATGAAAAAAATTATCGTGATAATTGTCCATATCGCCCAACCCTACTTTTGGTATTTAAATAATATTAAATTCAGTTAACACATTACAGAAGCCGCTTTCAGACAAGCACTGAACTCCGGAGTTCCTCCGTATTTTTGCCGGAGGAGGTGCATGTGTAAACGCAAATGTCAGAGGCGCCACAGTTTCTACAGAGTTTATCCTCCTGACCTCCTGGTATAAAGTCTGTAAAAATCAAGGAGAAGTGGAAGTGTGAACACAGCAGAGGATCCTCCACTGATTCACTGAGTGAGTGGGGGGAGGAGCTTCTAACACGGGACACAAACATGAAGAAACAAAAACAAATGTCTCTGGTGAAGAAGTGCTGACACACACGATGAAGACACAGACGAAGATGTGAAGAGAGTTTGTGGTGATCAGAGCTGAGACGGTGTCAGGTGATGTAAACATGATCACATGACCTCTGCAGCAGAGGTAACACGTCACTTCCTGTCTCTGTCTGCTGCATAGGGTTAGCCCTAACCCTATGTTATGATTTTTTTGTTTGATTTTAAATAATGAGTCATCAAATCTTTTCATATTTAATGTGTTGTAGGGTTTGTTGTCATGGTTACTCCTGGTTGATCACTTCTCTGACATGTTTAAATGTGCTTGATCAGCTAATTAAAGGAAAACACGCTGTCAGGATCCGCCGTGTGAAGGAGCCGCTCCTCCTGATGCTCTCCACAGCCACGGAGGACTCTGAGGTTGAAAACGGCAACAATGAGAGCAACAGAGAGTTTCTGAAGACGTCCAGAGGAAGAGCCAATCCCGAGCTGGGGCCCCACATGTGGCTGGACACGGAGCTGTATGAGGGCATCGTCAGTCAGCCAATCATCGAGCCCACGGTGAGTGACGACCCTGACGAGTGACATCATTTTTAACTGCGGTGCTGCTATTTAACATCCTGATGGCTCTTGCTCTCTTCTTAGCCCGTCTTGCCAGGTTACCCGGGACAGATCCACGCCAACATCGGCCCCGTTAGGACCAACGTGACCTTCAGCCACCGGGACTGTGGCGTGACGCTCCTGAAGAATGACCAAGTGCTGATCAACCTGCTGGTCGACATGGCAACAAGAAAGAAGAGAGCGGCAAACATCAAACCCAAAATCCCTTTCACCTTCAGCTACACAAAAGAGACAAGACAGCTGGTAACACACATACACACACGGAACAATACACACACACAAGCTGTTTTCACACATGACCTCTGGAGGTTCTCTGGAGAATCGGATCCAGATTTGTTTTTCACACATCACAGCAGCAGAAAGTCTTGAAGCTCTCTGCTTCAACCCTCTGGAGAAACTGTGGAGGATCTCCAGAGTGCAGGTCTGAAAGCAACTACAGATACATACACATAAACACGCATGCAGGCACACACACACACCAGTGTCACCAGAGACGTCTGAGGTGGAGTGAGAGAACTAATTATCATCTGTTCTAATAATTGATGGTGATTTTAGGGCATCATCACTTGTCTTGGCTCTGAAGAAGGAATCGTGAACGCTGACGACCACGAAGAGCTTCCCTTTGACGTCTGTGAAAACTTCAGCGACAGCGAGTTCAACAGCAGCGACATCCACAAGCAGGTGGAGTTCACCACCACCCTGGTGAGTGAGGCTCTGACCAACCAGAGCCACCGGAGACAAGGGACAGGAAGCGATGAGCTTCACTCACCATCTCTGTGTTGCAGGTGAAGACGAAGAAGAGAGCGATCAGGCTGCGGAGGACGAAGAGGGTGGAGGACAAAATCCTGGAGGAGCAGAAGCGACGGGAGGAAGAGGAGAAGAAGAAGAAGAAGTGTGAGGAGGAGAAGAAGAAACGGGAGGAGGATGAGAGGAAGAGGAGGAGGGAGGAGGAGGAGCAAGAGAGAGAGGCCGAAAGGAGGAAGAAGGAGGATGTGGCGGTAGCGCTGGCATCTGCCAAAGACAAGGTGAGAACGAGACAACGTCAACGTTAATTAATATTCAATATCTATCAAAACTTCTCATATAAGTTTGTTTTATTTAAATGAAGAAAAAAAACAGAAAAAACATTCAATTTCCCGTGAGCTGGAATGAGCTAGAAACAGGAAACGTGGCACAATAACTGCAATTGATGTGCATCAACTTTTCAAGAAACATGACCTCAATTGGCCACATGGTGGTGCTGTAATACAGCATTTAAAAAGAAGTTCACCGGACACGCCAATGGTGCTCGACAAAAAAGCCAATTGGACCATAAAAATCCGGCGTGATGGATTCTTTGCTAATTTGCATGAATTGAAAAAACGTAATGTCACATCTACTGTTTAACGGGGCTTAACAGGAAATTGGCCAAAATTCAACAACAATTTGTCCAATTATCATGAAACTTGGTTGTGTTGAGGAATGGGTGTCTTAAAGCCTTCTGAGTGTCGCCCATAGGGGGCACCAACAAATGTGTACTGCACTTGCCACTGGAAAGAATTACACCAAATTTGGTACCAGTGCTCCCGGCCCAAGTATGAACCAAAAACATGAAGTGGCCGTGGCCTACCAATTACTGACTATAACTCGTGATGCTTTTGACATATTCTTATCAAACTGACTGGAAAGAGTTAAATCTGTCTCCTATACATGCTCAACAACTTTCGTACAAATCCAATGAAGGATGGACGAATGGCGCAACTTTGAGTGCGTAATTATCGCACCACTCCATGCAATAAAATGATGAGACGAGAGACTGTTCTCACTTAGTAAACCAGCACTATGAAGCCTGAAACCTGTTATTCCTCTTTTCATTTGAATTTTGGCAGCTGAGCTGCTTCCTTGTATTGACTACGAGAGAGCTTGTCATTGCCTCGTTTAACAGATATGTTAGAAAGTAAAAGTGAAACCAGTAAGATTTTTAATTTTTTTAAATTTAATTTGATGATATGAACGAGCTGCTGCTGACGGAGGTTTTCTTTCTGCAGTGGACGCCGCTCGGCTTCACCATGAGACACCCCGGCTCCATGGACGACATCAGCAAGGAGCGATTCGAAGGAACCGTCCTCCGAGCCATTTCGAAAATCCCTCGTAAGGAGGTGAAGAAGGAGCCGGAGGAACCGACGCGATCAACAGAAGCAGCAGCAGCAGGAGGAGGAGGTTCTGAGGACGGACAAACGCTCCTTGCTCAGGTAAAAAAACAAAGTGTAAGTACTGCAAACATGTTAATACAGCCACATTAAATCCAGATGTTTCCTGGTGAAGGTGAAAATAAAAGTTGAGAAAAAGGATGAAGATGAGAAAGAAGAGGCAGAAGAAAAAGCTGATGGAGAGAAGGGAAAGGTGGAGGTGAAGAAGGATCAGCCGACTGACATCAGGGGCGGAGTCAAACCTCAACAGGAAATGGGTCGACTGGTGATGACGGTTGATGGTCAACAGAAACAACTTCCTTTCAGTCCCAGAGACCTGCTGTCGTCTGCCACCATGCTGGACGGAGACAAGGTGTGTTTGTCTTTCTACAGTTATGAGGCCAATTTTGCTTCAATATCATCATTGTGAGGACATGTTGGCCGGTCCTCACAAATTCAAAGTGCTGTTTGAGGGTTAAGACTTGGTTTAGGGTTAGAACTCAAACACCCTCACACAAGAGCGTGCACACACACACACACACACACAAACGTCCACTCTCTCTGGAGTGAACGCCGCTCACGTTCATCATTTGTAAACTGATTCGTTGGGTTCAGAGTTCACAAGCAATATGAACAAACGGTCAATAACCGTCTCTGAACTCTTGTAAACTCTGGACTCTTCTCTTTCTTTCTCTCGTGCTCTCGGAGTCTCTTCCCTCCTGATACTAAAATACGCATGCGCACAAGAGTTTTCTGGATGGGCGGGGGAGTGAGCAGTCAGCTGTGAGAGGGGCATGAGGAGAGAGAAGCGAAAACATTCACATGACAATTTATACTCAATCGTCACGATATAGTTATTTTAAACATTGCACATGGTACAAGCCGCGTTACATCGAGTATATCGTCCACCCCTAGTTCAAAGATTATTTCACTGAAACTACTGACTTAAAATTAAATAAAAACTGGTTAAAGTAAGAAAAGATTTGTGAAAATGAAAAATATCCAAGGAGGATGAAATGTGTACATTTTCTTTACTTATTTCAGATATGGAGATTTGTTACTTCCTCTTTGTTGTCGTTATAAGGGATATTCTTTAAGTCTGTGTGTGATCTGCACTGATAGATACACAACAAGGTATCATCTTTTCTGTGTCATTGTCCATTTAGGTTGAGAAGGTGACGCTCGATAATACAGAATAAAAAAACTGATAATTCCCCTGAAACACATTAAAGCAAAAGTACGAATCTGTTCCGAAAATGTAACTAGTAGAAAGTTCAGATGTTTGTGTTAAAATGTCTGTAGAGTAACTAAGTATTTGTACTCAGTTACTTCTTCATGATCAACCAGCAGCTTTTTTTCCTTCATTTAAAATGTCTCTGTCTGATCTGTGAAGGTGCGTTTCAACATCGCCACCAATCGAGAGACCAAAGAGGAGCGAGCAACCTTCGTGGAGATTCTCCCGGACTCCTTCGAAGAGTCGACAGAACAACGTCGACATGTAAGATTTGCAAACCATCAATAAACCAATCCCAGTTTGTCTCATAGATGTTAACAAGGAGCAACTTCCTCTGTTCTTTACTCAACAAGAGTCAAACTACAGAGAAACTTTATGACCAGTGAATAAAGCTCAGAGAGTCACATGTGAGGATCCTCTCCCAGAACACAAGTACAATAGATGCTGATGGAACTGAACACATCAACACAACAACAGGATTTACTACATTGATGAGAAGGGGTTAGGGTAACCCTAACCCTAACCCCTAATAAAATTGGACCGAGCACAGAACCCTGTGGAACACCGTGGTTAACTTTGGTGCGCACTGATGACTCATCATTAATTTGCACAAATTGGAATCGATCTGATAAACAGGATTCAAACCAGGTCAGGGCGGTTCTTTTAATGCCAATTAACTGTTCTAGTCTCTACTAATCCTAACCCTTATGATCAATAGTGTCGAATGCTGCACTGAGATCTAACTGTCTCCGTGCTGTGATTGGCTCTAAACCCCGACTGAAAGTCTTCAGATTACTTCCTGGAGAAACTCACACAGCTGATTGGCTACAACCTTCTCAGGAGTTTAGACAGGAAGGGGAGGTTGGATATCGGTCTGTAGTTAAAAACCTCCGGGTCCAGGGTGGATGTTTTGAGAAGGGGTTTGATTACAACTAGTTTAAAGGACTGTGGTACATCCTGATGATAATGAAAAATGTATTGTATTTAGTAAAGTAATATTAATTAGGGGCAGAATTTCTTTGAGTACCTTTATAGGAATGGGAACTAAGATACAAGTTGTGAGTTTAGATGATGAGATTATTGTGGTCAGCTGATCAAGGGTAATCAGAGAGAAGTCTCTGTGGGGTTGTGGTTGTGTGACTGATCTAAAGGGGGCGCAGAGAAGTGTGTAGGACTGCAGCTCTGCGTCCTGGTCCTAACTCTGGGTCGTCATTTTGGATTTACAAACAGCAGACAAGTCAAGTTCTGAGTCATTCTGAGTTTCAAACCTGAACAGTCGGAGAACTTGGGAAAAGCTGTCGATTCAGTAATGACTGGATACAGTGTGATGGAAATCTGAAAATACAAGAGGCTGGAACACCAAATTTGTCTTTGTGTATTTCAATCGGGGATTTCTGCAGAAAGGATCAACACAGAGAGTCACAGGGATCTCAGAGTGAAGATGGAGAACAGTCAAATGCAAGGATCTTATATAGGAGAACTAAGGCTGTTTGTCCGAGCCAGTTCAGACTGGTTCTGTAGGCCCAGTTTAAAACAGGAATTAAAGCACAGGAAACTGATTTGCATACGTTTCCATTAGGTTCTTGGACAGTCAATAAGTAATAGAAAGGTCATACAGGTTTCAGGTCATAAAAGTCTTAGACAGGTATGCAAAGGGTTACTCTTCAACTACAAAATAGGTTTCAACCACACTTAGTTATTTTCCACTACACTAAGTCATTTTTCCACTACAACAGTGTGATGGGTTTTCCCCGTTAATGTGTCTGACGTTTTTCTAACCAGGGCATTGTGATCGAGTTCTCTGCTGATTCTGGACTGATCAAGTGCAGTCAGAACCCACAGCTCTTCTTCCGCATGGCTGAGGTGATCGAGAAGAAGAAACTGGAGCTGAATGAAAAGGTTGAGTTCAGCGTTGTTCCGGTGAGTCGTCTGATACCGGAGTCAACTAATCTGAAGATTCCAGTGTTCCCGCATCTCCTTAAAACGTCTTACATCAAAATAAATGAAATTTGTCATTTAATTTTTCTACGCTGAATATTAAGTATTCATGTGGGCAGAGCATGACACAGTGCCACCCAATTACCAGTCTTACAAATCAGTGGTCAGCTATAGAACTGCAATGAGCCTGCGATGCCACAGTAATGTCTCCACGTCTGTTGTAGTGTGTGAACCATTCAACAGTTTCTTAACACAATCAAACGACTGCAAATTAAAGAAAGAAGCAGTTCGACCCAGTGATGATTCATTTATATTATTTTATTAAAGAAAGACACAGTTAGACTCTGTGAAGTATCATTTATATTCCTTTAGGCTACACTGAGAAAACTAGAGAAATCCTCAACGTTACACAGGTGAAAAACAGATCTGCTTGTTGCAGGAAACATCAAAGATTCTAAAGTTAGTGAGTGATGCTGGTTAGATTTAATGGACACTGACGTTACCTTGGCACTGGTAGGTAGCCTGTGTTCATTACTGCCGTGGTAAATCAGAACTCTCTCACTCTGAATGTAAAGGATAAGTGAGGAGTGATTGACATAATAGTCATGTGATTCGAAAAGTTTTATATTCAAGTCAATGAAGCTTTATTGGCAGACATGACCATAATATTGTAAAACAAACTAATGAACAAATAGGCTAATAATAATATAATATATATATATATATAATATATATTATAAAAATAACAATGATAATATAATTGTAAATTAACAGGATATTAACAACAAAAAGAACATAGACACGTGTGTGTCAGGTAAAATTATTTAAAAAACATTTCTTCTAATATTTTGAGCTCTGTTAGTGAAGTGTAACAATGTTACTATAATATAATAAACTTGATTATTTGAATACTCCTTCACTTGCTCTAATCCGTTGAGACAGTTTTAGATCAATGAGACGACGTACGGTTAAATCGAGTTTCCTAGATCGTTCAATATGTGTAATCTTCAATGTTTCTGAGTCATAACTAACTAACTGTTTCTTCAAGCATGAGACGGCAGAGGGGGGGACTCAGGCCATCAGGATCAAACGTCATACAGAGAGCGTTTTCCTCCCTGTTCGCAAACTTGGTGGTGTCGGAGCAAACAAAGGAAAAGTACGAATTTTTTATATTTATACAAATACAGAGAAGAAATTGAGAGAACTCTTAAGGTTTTGTTGTTAATTTGATTTTCTTTGCAGATGTGTAAAATAATGTTTCCTGTTTCTTTTGCATGACGCCATTTATGTTCAAAATATTTAAATTAACACAGCTTCCATATAAGTTCATTGATATGAAGCTGTGTTTTGCTTTTACAATGTTTTGACTTAAATTACAGGTAAGGTTTTTCTTACTTAGTCTAATATTTGTTTGTGTCCTCTGGTAGATGACCATAAAGCTAACAAAAGCTTCAGAAGAGACTGAGTGAGTCATCGCTTCCTTTATTTATTATTTTATCATTATTTATTCATAATTAATAATAATAATAATTATTATTATTATTTGTTATTATTAATAATAATAACCCTAACATGGAATGATCACGTTCACATTTCAGGAAGGAAAAACCAGAGACAGACAAGCTGAAGGCGGTTGTGAAAAGTCTTAGAGCGCAGGACAGTAAGACTGGTGTTGGCAGACGGGATCACAACACCAGTCGGCGTCGATATGGCCGGAGCAGAAGTAGGAGCAGGAGCAAAAGCAGGAGCAAGAGTCCAGCCAGAGACCAGTTTGGACGCATCATCAAAAGGAGACGCAGCACCAGTCCCGACCGTGACCGTAAAAGCAGCAGGTACAGGCGAAGCAAAAGTCGTACGAAAAGCCGAAGCAAGAGCTCAAGCAGGAGCCGCAGCAGGAGTCACAGTAGGAGCAGGGATAGGAGCAAGGACAGGGCCTTCAAGAAGAGGAGCAAAACCAGCAGAGAGCGTGAGGAAGGTCACAAGAGGAGGAGGGAACTGAGCCCTCCTCCCAGACGTGGAGTCATGGATGACGAGCTGGCGAGGAAGAAGCGAGAGCTGGAGGAGCTGAACGAGATGATTGCCTACAAAAAGTCACTGGTGGAAATAGACCCCAGAGGATTGGAGCCTGGACAGAGGACCTGCATTGACTATGACCATGGCAGGATTGCCATGCCGCTCGCTGAATACAAACCAGTCCGGTCCATCCTGAAGAAACGACCCGAAGGACCTGAGCACCACCATCGTCCTCCTCAGCCCTATGATGATCCGTATTATGATCGACCATACAGTCCTTACCAAGATCGGCAGTACAGTGAGCGCGGTGATCTGTACCCCAGCCGTCCCTACACTGATCGCCCTTACAGTGATCGTGCATACAGCAACCATCCGTACGATGACCGCCCTTATGTAAGTCGACACTATGTTGAACCTTCATGTGGTCCCCCTCTGTCTGCCAGCCACCGTTACACTGATCGCTATGATGTTTATGATGAACCCTATGACGATCGCTGCCATGACCCAGCACGTGCGGACCAACCTTGCAGTGATCAGTATCGACCTGTAAACCGGAGCCAGTCTCCAGGACACCATGATCCATCACCGTCTACACTGTCACCTGCCTCCACCCAACCCTCCCTGACTCATTCTTCATTTTCCCAACCTTCGTTCAGACCTCCTTCTCCCACTGAACCACCTCCTAGAAGCCCATCACCAAATCTGAAGAACACAACGCCACCTCCAGCTGAGAAACCACCCCTGGACCGTTTCCTTGACATGCTCAATAAAAAGGTGGGCAATGAAAAGAAATCAGAACCAATTCATGTTAATGATGACTTACTGCCTCATGAGCGGGCACTTCAAGATGGTGGTGGGTTCTCTCGGATTGTTGGATTGGCTCAAGAACCCAGCAGCAGTCGAGCTCCAGAAGGGCAAAAGAAACAACCAAGTCCTAAACATGCATCACTAGAGAGAACAAGTGAGGAATTAAAGGGCAAGACAGAACCCTACGACAAGATCCAGAGTCTTCTTCGTACGATTGGTCTGAAGTTGAGTACAGGAGACATGTCCAAGCTAGCGAGCCGAGCTCAGGAGAAAATCTACGGCTCGAAGTCCTCATCCACAGAAAGAGAGGATTCAAGAGAACAACTGCAAACACGTAGATTAAGTTCTGTTGAATCCGATCACATCCACACACCCTCTCCTGTCAGATCCTCCAGTTTGGAGCCACTCAGCAGAGAGTGTAAAGCTGTCTCAGAGTATGAAGAATTCCTGGACCAGCAGGAGCTGGAGGCGCTTAAGAAGGCACAACAGTTGCAGAGTCTTACCAAGACAATGGGGAGTACCCTCTCAACCACTTCTCCCAAACCACCTCCTGGGCCCCCGCCTGCTCAATACCAACGTCCACCTGCACCTATAAACTGGCCACTCGGAGTCACCACCCACGTTCCTCCAGAACAGAACTCCACAACCGCCAACACAGGTACTCCGACAGCTGGTCAACCGCCCCAGAGATTTGGATTTCCTCCAGGACCTCCACCCGGTCCTCCTCCTGGACATTCTTCACAGCGTTCTGGACAGCCTCCTCCAGGACCGCCTCCTGGACCTCCTCCACGACGCCCCTCTGGACAACCTCCTTTTGTTCCACCCTCCAATCATAAAGTCTTTTCTTTTATTGGCCAGCCTTCTACAGCCAATGACTCCAGTCCTCCACAGACTTTAACCAGCGCCACGATAACACAAACACCACTATCATCATGTCCTGCTGGTGATGACCAATCAGCCATCTCTACAACAGTAGCCAGGTGCCTGAAGGTCATAGAGACAGTTAAGTCTCTGGCTTCATCCAAACCAGTGAAATCAGTGCAGTTCAGTTTACCCACAGAGTCTCCATCAGCCTCCAGTAGTCCAGCAGACACAGAGGATGACATCAAGGCAAAGCAGAGGGAGAAGGTATGATCAGCCCTAGTACTCATTTACTAAAACCTCTAACATGAGTATACAAGTACTGGTACTTGTTCTCAAGAATGAAAATTAAGAGATATCGATAACAAGGGTGTGAGTTTTGATGAACTGCAAGAGGTTGCTTGCAACTGAAATACATTTCCTGAAACAATAACTGATTCTTGTTGCCTTGGAGCATCAATGGGAGATGTATCTGCTGTCAGTAATTCAGAAAGATAGATTTCATTCCCAGATGTGTTCACAAGTAACTTAGCTCATCGTTGCCAAACATTATTTGACAAGACGTTTTGGTCAAGTTTGACGGGTCGATAAGGGGAAGAAAAAAATGTAACTCCTAGAAAGTGGTGTCAGTGGTTGACAGACATCGTTTACATAGCTGGTCCCTGCGGTCATTTGACGGTTATTTAATACATTGGACAGAAAAGTGTAGGATCTTTTCTAGATGACCCCAAGAGGGTGGCATGAAAACTGCAGGCAAACATCTGCCTGTCATTGACCATGACATTGTCGTGGCTAACCATTTGAAATATACAAGTTCCCTAGCGTTAGCCACTTAGCATGGGTGCTCGCTGTAACATTAGACAGTACAGATGCTGATAACATTGTTCTGATGTATAAGGAGGGAGAATGGTCAACTTCATCCCAAATGGTTGAATGAATGAGACACTTTGCGAAAATTAAGTATAGATAAAACTTTATTTTCTGATGACTTGAACTACAACTTCTCGATTTGGGAAATTGTTTGGTTGGGGGCAGCCTTGATACAGACAGACATATCTGTGTTTTACCTGCATCACATGAAGCCTTGACCAGACATCTGTATTTACGTTGCAGCTGGATTTGTACAACCAGAGGATTTCGGAGAAAAGGGAGCAGCAGTTCCAGGAGATGTTAGCCCGCAAGAAACAAGGAGACAGGAACAAGGACGGCACGGTGGTCCCTCCAGGTATTAGGACTTATTAAATAGAAAATGCACGGAATTAGCAACCTTTGAATTACAGACATTGAGTTTAGCTTTAAGTAGATTACATTCGCGGCTTGTTTCAAAGATGTAAATACATTTTCAAGTTAAAACTTGACTTACCTTACAGTTGCATGTTATTTATACTATCTGTAGTTTAAAGTCAACAGCTATAGTTAAATAGACTTCTGTCTCCCAGAGTTATTCAGGTTTTAGTGAGAAGCCCAGAGATGATTAAATGTCAAGAAGATATGCGCTAACACAATGGAAGTTTTGCTTCCCAAATAAGTTTTGTCTATGAATAACAAGGCCTAATTATCACGGTTAGGCCCTAAGATAGTGACCTTGCTAGTGCTACGTGTTCTAAGCTAGATTTGTGCCTCGTTGTCAACAGTGTCATCTCATAGATTTCAGAAAGAAAGCAACGAACGTAGAATTCATCATAGGATTTCACTTGGGTGTTGTCGCTTCACCACAACGCTACAGAGATGTCTTGTGCATAGGGCTGGGCGATATAACGATATCGATAATTATCGCGATATAACTTTTCCTCGATAGAAATTTAAGACGCGTCGATATAATGTCAATAGAACTCATCCCCTCCCTGTTTTGACAACAAGAACAATGAGAATAGTGCTGCGCCGAACCAATCATGTGGCTGGAATAGAGATAAACCCACATCAAGTTAGGTTGACGCACACAGAGCGGAGGAGCAGCACCGGCACACGTGTTAATGTTTGGGTTTCTGCATAGAGGTGGACAACTCCGCAATGATGCAGTGACTGCACTCACTTAACACTTTAACAATAAACACCATCACTAATCACAAGTTATTAGGACACATACAGGACTGACGTTTACTTTGTGTTTGTTTGATTCTTTAGAGTTTATAAGACACACGTTTTAACCTGCTATACAACACGAGACATGACGCGCACAATCAGGACGAGTCAGGGTTAGGGTTAGGAACATCCGGAGTCATTATGCGACATCATCGATTAATAACTAAATACATGTGATTATCAGTTTGTGTGTGAGACGGTACAGAGACAAGCAGACACACACACACACACACACACACACACACACACACACACACACACAAATACGCACACATTCACACAAGTTCTTCCTGCAGATTACGACCTAACACAGTGTTGTAACTTCATTGTTGCAGCAGAAGCAACTTCCTGTTTATCCAGGAACATAAATATGAATTCATCAGTTTTTTTATAAAGATCAGTTCTAAGTGTGATGATTAGAAAACATCAGAGGAGCAGAGTCACTTGTTGACCAGCGTAGAAATGCTCCTCAGTGACGCTGATTTAAGATAAGATACAAAATTAAACTTTATTGATCCACACACCAGGAAAATTCAGTTGTTACAGCAGCAGGCACGTCAGAGTGAGGTAGACACGAGAATAAAGAAATATAAAAAGGCAATAAAATAAAAAAATATAATTCAAATAACTTTTATTAATTATTTAATATATTACATTATATTCACCTTTTCACTGTAGTGGTTTGTATGAAACGTAATAAGTTAAGTGCAGTGGACCAGGGTGAGTGTACGAGCAAGTAAAATCTGTTTTGTGCATAAGAAATAATGTTTGCACATAAGAACACTGTACATTAATGCAAGTGTACAAAAAAGCTATTTTCTGTTTATTTAAATTATATCGTGATATTGATATTGACTGATATGAAAAAAAAAAATCGTGATAAGATTTTGTTCCATATCGCCCAGCCCTGTGTTTGCATTATGGAGATGTATTTTTCCATTTTGTGACAGAGATCATGATCACAGCCAGGTTTATCCCGGGTGTGGCTTTGCTTGTAAACGTTTGTTGAGGAGCTCTTGTGCTCGCTCATTGGCACCAACATGTGTTTACACTGTTGCAGTCAGCTACAGTGTAAATTTCTGGAGTAATACTTGAGCTTCCATACATAGGTACTGCCGTACCCTAAAACCGAGCCATAAAGCTGTTGTTAGGATAACCCAGACGTCTTCAGTGTTTCGAAAATTGGTCTTTCTTCTGCGGCTAAGGGCTGTCGGTCTTTCCATCACTCACGTTAACCGAACCATGTGGTTTGTTCCAACGATCAAGAAAAGAAGGCAACTACAAACCTGACTCCACAAAGTAACATCTTTTTTCTTTATATTATGAGTGTTGTAATTTAGCTTTTGAAAAAATTATTTGAGTCCAACAACCACTGTCCAGTCAGAGGTTAGGAAGTTAAGACATGTTTTCAGTAAAGTTAGGTTTTATTTGAAAATGTTATATACCAGAGCTGCTACAATACCTAATCTTTGGTACTAACTCCACCAGGATTTATCTTTTCATATTTTAATTAAACTGTAAGTAAACCAAACTTTGGGTTTACTTTTGATTCTGACTTGAGTGTCTGACATTTTTCAGTCATTTATAGATGAGATATCTACTCTTAGCTAGATACCAAGTTCAAAGATGTAAATACTAGATACCAAGTTTCAGTGATACTTTCATATACGGTTGTTTCTCCAGGCTAAGGTTTGTATTCTTCAGCTTAAATACAGTTATTACCAGATCTAAGCCAAATTGGAGGTTGATCGGCTATTGCTGTGTGAACTTTTTAAAGATGCATTTTGAGAGACTCCAACACGTCACGCCGTCCGACTAGATTTGTACCAGGCTACAACTACAACACCGTGGTGAAGGCTTGTTAAAGTTTGAAGAGCAGACATACTAGTCGGGGGTTTCTCATGGTAAAAGCTGGTGTATTGTGTGTGACCTCTTTTGTCAGTCTGTTGTGTTGTATGAACACAAAACGACTTCAAGGCTCCAGATCAGAAGACCACAAGTTGTGTAGTGTGAACTAGGCTTTTCACTAATTGGTCACTCAGATTGTAACCTGAGCCTCATTCTCACAGTCTGACGGTTCACAGTCCTTGTCCATGAGGAGTCAAAGATGAATTGTAAGACATACAGTACTCAGTATCAGAACATCAATGTATAGGCACACTTCTGACTTTGACTTGTGAAGAGATGAAGAAAAGATGGTGTGAGATAATTTAAACAACTAAAAGAAGTAAACTGAGCTCACTGATGCAATCTGCCTCTAATTGTCTTTGTTGTAAGTCACTTAATAATTTGGTAAGAGATCACTTACTTCATACTTAATATTTCTACTGTATGTTCTGTTACTGACTATTTCTCAGTACGCATTGATCGCCCCTCTTTCAGAAGAGGCCGGCGCTGCCCTGTAAGAGCTGCTAGTCGTTACTTTAACAGTGACCTCAAGTGTGTACACAGTACAGCTAGCTGAAAAGGAAAGTACTATAATTGTATTATTGATGGTAAAACACTAAAGGCAAAGATATCAAATCAAGGATCAACGTTGTTGGAGGAATAACAAGACAATGGACTAACGGCTCAGTCTGTACTACAACGAAAAAGCTACTAGAAGGTAGCACATGGAGATAAATTCTACATGAAGGCCTCACTTATCCTGGTCTAACTAAGAAAAGTTCACGTTTTAGAAGTTAGTTTTTTTTTTGACAGTATTTCTCCAGATGTTTCATTCTTTGTTGTCTACAGAATTTTGTGTTGTGCATCGAATATAAAGAATATTTCATTTCTGCTGTTCAGGGTAAGTCAAGTTTGCTCAATTCTGTTTGTGTCAAACTGAGAAGAGAGTGGATGTTTTTTTTCATGAATATTCAGAAAAGTTTTAACAGAAGATCCAAACTACTGTTTATAATTGAGGTTAATTTGCAGTGAACTAAGTTTCATTATGTGAAAATGATTTAGTTAATATAAAATTGGTCGCACAGTTAATGTTTCCCCAGCAGAGGATTTACTTTTACTTCACCGTCCTTACTTAATGACCTTTTTAAATGGTGTTGTAGTCAAGCCATTGAACCTCAAGTTCAATCTGAGTTTATGTTCTTCTGTTTGACTCACAAGTTCAACAAGCCGATTAACACAAGGCTGCGTCAGTCATTGAATCATTTACAGCAACAGTGGTAGTGATGGACATATCAACGGATGTTCCTGTGTCACTGAGGTTGTTTCCAAGTTGAAAATAAACATATAAACATCCAAAAAGTAAGCTGTGTTCTGCAGGATAATGTACAGTATATTTATCATTTATGATTGTCCAAAGATGATTTACCGACTACATGGAGCTTTCACTGTAAGGCCGTTACCATCACATTAACACTGTGAATGACCTGTCACCAATAATGACACTACTTCTGAATGGCATACTAATTATTCTACATTTACCAATATTGAGTAGCATTTTATCGAAGCTAAATGTGCCTACCTGTTTACCTGCCTGCTAACTAAGTGCTGTATATTGCATTGGTATTGAAACTCATTAACAGTAATTTCGAGCCCTAAAAATTCTGGGTCATGAGCTCTGTCTTCTCTACCGTCTCTGAAGCGATCTACGTTAGCTCAGCAAGCTAATGTGGAGAACTTAAACATCACGTAGGGGTCAGCTGGATATCGTTAGCTTAATCAATTTCAAAAGCGACACACTGGTAGTCTGTCATCAACACGGTAAGTGGTAAACTCTCTACCTAACGTCCATTAATGTCAATGGTTTTCCTTAACCATAAATTTTTAGCTAAACGTCAGATTGTTCATGAGCTAAATTTATAATTTTATTAATAAGTTGAGTCCATTAAGAATGTGTCACTTAGAAAATTAAATATCTGTGAATAGGACCTTTACAATTTCTAGGCTGTGAACTATTTGTTGTTTTTATCTAAAAATAATTGGTCAGAGGTCGTCCATCAAATATCGTAAACTTGTCGACTGATGTTAAGATTTTGAGTTAAGGCGCTGATACTGAGCCCCAGACCTGAATGTGAGCCGAGGATTCAGGCATCTCAAAACTCGTCGTTATCGGATATCGTTACTAGCAAGATGTTGTTCTAGTTAGTAGACACAGTCGTGCTATTTGTAAAAGTAAAATACGGGTCATCGAGCAGTTTGTATGGTGGGTTTGGGAAAACGGTTTATCCAAACGATTTTGGGTCTTCATTTAGTCTTTGCATACTATCACATCTCAGTTGATCTTCAAACACTTTTGCTGTTCCATCATCCAAACAACAGTACACCATCGGTCACTCCTCGTGTTTGTACATTTAAATCTGCTGTGGTCTCTGCGACACCGTGAGTCAAATCTTTGTATTCAAACAATCTGCTCAGGTGACTGACAACCAGACTCCAGTACAGATCAGTTTGGTTCAGACTGAAGAGGAGAAGACGAGGTCCAGTATGGAGTCGGAACAGATATGGAAACAGTTAAAGTCCTACATGACTCAACAATTTCTGATTGCAACTGAATTTCATATTTACAAAATGGGTCTTGACAAGCACTAAGTTAACTTTTTATTTGAGATTAAAATCCATATCTTTTCTCGAAGCAAAATACCAGACCTTAATTCACCTGAAAATGGGCTGGAAGGTTACAAGTCAAAACATTATTTCACGGTCTTTTGTTAATTTGTCGTATCAGGTTTCAAATGATTTCAGTGCTTTTCTTGGTACTTAAATTATGTTGCATGTTATGTTTCCATGCACAGCCAATGTTGAGATTTAGTGTATGTTAATACATTACACTCAGCATTTAGCTAGAGAGACGATTAAATCTGCAGCTAACAGTCCTCAAGAGCTTTTCAAATCTTTTAACTGAAGTATTTACTTGTAGTTTTATTTCATATTCCTCAGAGGGTTTAAAAGAAAAGAAAATGTGTATATTGCAGAATGGCAATATTTGACAGTGAAGGTAGGTGATTATTTTGATCTTTTCAGATTCTTTTGAAAATGATCATATAATTGTCTTAAGTCAATCAAACATCTGTCTCTAAAATCATTTTTATTTAACTGGTTTGTAGATTTTATTAAATATTCAGACATTTAACATTTTTTGCTTTCCCTTAATGCGTTTTAGGTTATGACCCCATTCAATACAAACTGTAAACTATAGAACCTGTTGATTATCTCTCCTGATGCAATAGTTATTTCTTTATTCAATGATACATGGTAACAATTAAGAAGATGCTGTTAGGTTTCATGACAAAGGTTAATGTCTTAAGATTGAAACAGCTATGAATGTTTTGAATATTAGTAATTGTACTCTTTAAATTCCCGGGCTTGTTTCATAAAGACCGTTTGGCTTTTGTGTAACAGTCGGATTTCACCTCAATGTTTGGTAAATTTTGGTCAATCTACCAGAACTTCAGAATCATAGTAGATATGTAAGCAGACCATTCAAAATGTTGTGCTGCTGGTTCGTTCACAATGACAACCTCTTAAGACAGATATAAGAACAAAACAAATACTGGCCATACTCAACAGACCAGTCAGACAGATCTTTGTGAAACCAGCCCAAGTCCTAGTGGTTCTCAGTCGTTTGGGATCATCCAATGCAAAATATCATAAAGATTCTCAGTCATCCAGCTTGTGGTATCTTCAGACGTTGCTCAAGTGTACATGGGCAACATAAGCAAGTCCAATTGCCTATGCACACTTGTACAACTTCTTAAGATCCAATGCAAAAGATTTGTTGGTCTTTTTGTCTTATTAAAGTATTCTGTTGAAATTTCTAGGCAAACCGATCAACAGTGAGCCCAAGAATGTCTGGATTTGTGGCCATTCGCTGGTGTACTGGGCCGAATCACGAGCCAAGTCTCCGGAGGTAGGTATGCAGCTGGGCATGGACCTCAGCAAGGTGGCTATCTGGTGGAAGGGCACACAGGGCATGACATGGTCCCAGCTCTTGCCCCAGCTCCACCAGCTGAAGGTCACCTGGCCCAACCCAGACGTCCTCATCATGCATCTGGGGGGCAACGACCTGAGTACTGACAGCCCAACCGACCTGCTGGCCGCTGTCAAGAAGGACCTGACCTCCATGAGGAGCATCTTCCCACAGTGCATCCTCGTGTGGTCCAACATCCTCCCTCGGAGGGTGTGGCGCCACTCGGCCGATAGCCATGAAGTCGATCTGGTCCGAACCACTGTGAATCGCAGGATCCAGAACATAATTTCGGAGCTGGGTGGCACTTCACTCACTCATGATAACGTCCGGTGCGGCACAAACACAGGCCTGTACCGGGCTGATGGCATCCACCTGTCCCCCAAAGGCATTGACGTTTTCAATCTGAACCTTCAAGATTTTCTGGAGAAGTGGGAGGTGGAGGTGAACAAGGAGAACAATTGAGAGTTGTATCAGTTATTTTCTTGTTTTTATGTTGTCTCTTTTATTTCTAATGATAGATAGATGGATTGAATTGAATAACTACAAAGGTTGTTCACGTTCTGAAATCATTCAGTCAAGCTTTAGTTTATCACGTAGGAACTGTTGATCCGTGTTTGTCTGACTTGAAACAATAAACTCTATCAGCTGATCTGTTGTTTACCCTGAGTCTTTAATGTTCTTAATAAACAACATCAAAGATTAAATTAACTGTTGGTTAATGTTGACTGTGTTTATGTCCATAACATGTGTTTTTATAATGTTACAGGTAAATATAAATGGTTTATGACTAAGCAAATTTATACATACAAAATAAAATTGACTGTCTGTGTGCAGCATGCGGAAATCTGGGATCGAACGGCCAACCTGGTTAGAGGATGACCCACTCTATCCCCGCTCTACCTCCTGAGCCACAGCCGATGTCATTGTTTCATATTAATATTCTGGTTTTAGCCCTTTATCTGTTTCGGGCATGACTTGGAGCTGACTGGATTTAAAGGGATATTTCACTGAAAAAATAAAACTCATCTACTCATCTGACAACTGAAGTAACTAGTGATCAAAGCTTCAGATGTAATAAAACAAGAGAAAAAACATAACATGTCTCCATGCTGCTCCTGTGGTGTCAAGTGTCCACAAGCCCCGACGTTCAAATTCAACTTGAAACGATGTTTTTTGTTTTAGGCCTAAAAGTCTGATATCTTGGTGTATATGACCTTGTTTTGAGTTGAATATGAATGTCGGGGCTTCTGGACACTTGGATGATACCACAAGAGCAGTAGTGTGTGGGTGCATGTGAAAATTACACATTCATGTATATCTATTTGATCATATAGTTCTTGATTTAAATTGACTTAAAAGTTCACATACGACAACTGGTGTTTTCATGGTTCTAATATTTGAAGCATTTTTGTTTAATGAAATAAGAGTTTATGTTTCTGTGAATCTGCTTATTTTACCTGGAAAGACTTTATGTAATCACAGTAGATTATAGACGGTGTCTTTATTTGTCGTCTCTCATATACACTGACGTGTCTGAGCAGTAATGAACCTGTTGGAGACAACCAGGTGAGTCTTTGTTTACTCTGCAGGTTCAGATGAAGATGGAGCTCCGGGCAATTCGTGCTGGACGCTGCCCAACATTCAGACTTCTCCACTTGTCCAGTCCCACTTATCCTCACTAATGTAGAGAAACTAAAAAAGGAGTTTGTGTTTCTCTCCACACCATCACAGAAAACTGAACGATCCTGCAGCCTCTCACAAAACATTGAACAGTTAATCAGAAATCACGTCTTTGTTCTCAGCTGTGTGGTTCAGACCGTCAGGATGATTGAAGATCCTTCACAGCGACAGTTTGAATCTGAGCTGGGCCCTGAAAACTGTCCTCAGTCCTGTCTGAGATCTATGAAACTATCTGCTCTCAGCTTCCTGCTGATTCATGGAAATACTTTGAGAAATATTCAACATAAGAGCACAACATGACAGGATGAAGTTGTGGGAGGGTTTGACTCAGACAGCACATCAGGGTAAGGAACCACTGAACTTTACATGAACTGTTATTTTGTTCATGTCAAACAAGCAGCACAATCTTCAGACCACACTTCACACATTTTCACAATTATAGCTCTGTAATTCAGTTCAGAATAAAACGGCAACAAAACATTGTTCAATTCAAATTTTTCTGGTTCATGTATATATCATCAAATCAAAAAACATGACCTGAAGTCACTTTACATATTGACAATATTGTAGAGAAACCAACAGTTCAACAATGAGCTGCTCTGACGACTGAGAGAGAAACTACTCTTTAACTGGAAGAAAGAACCAGAGCCAGTGTGGAGAGAGGGGGTGGTGGCAAGAGGGGCAGTCATCGGATGACGTCGAGAGTCGCCCTTCCTGTTAGACTTACTCTAAGGCACCACCTAGTAGTGCAAGCCATGCAGCACATTAAAGGGATAGTTCACCCATTACATTAAATTACATGTCATTTAGCTGACGCTTTTATCCAAAGTGACTTCCAATTAGTGCATTCAACATCTATGAAAATTCCCTCATTATCTCCTCACCACTATGATGGCGGGGGGGAGAAGTGTTTGAGTCCAGAAAACCCCTCTGGAGCTTCAGGGGTAAACAGTGTTGCAGCAGAATCCAATAAGGATTGAAGTTAAATGAAAGGAAGAAGAAGTTGTTTAATGGCTGATGGTTAAAATCTGTGTTTTGAGCCTTGTGGACAAAATCTTCTTCTGTTTGAATCTCCGCCGAGGGAAGGCTACCCGCCGCCTCTCGAAGGCCGAGTACGGCGGCCTTCAATGGTGACTCCTTCTTCAAAACATAACATGCCTCCATACTGCATGTGTGGTGTCATCCAAGTGTCCACAAGACCCGACATTCAAATTTGACTCGAAATGGCGTCATTTACACAAAGTTATTACCCTAAATGTCCGCTAACAGAAGTAGCGATGCTACCTTGGGCGACAGCTTGTGTGCGTGCGATAATGAACTTGGCCTCAGAGGAAGCTATCGAAGGACTTTTAGGCTAAAACATGGTGTAATTGACCTCGTTTTGAGGTGAATTTGAATGTCGGGGATTGCGGACACTTGGAAAACACCACACGAGCAGTATGGAGTATTTTTCTGTTTTTTTTATGTCTGAAGAATCGGTCATCATTGACTTCGATTTGATTTGGCTGCAACACTATTTACCCCTGAAACTCCAGAAGTGTTTTGTGGACTCAAACATTTCACCCCCCTCCATCATAGTGCTGAGTAGATGATCAGGGAAGTTTCATTTTTGAGTGAACAATCCCTTTAATGAACGTCCATACATGAAGATACTGTATGAACACTGCTCCATAATTAGACATCAGTCACACCAGGATATTTATATATATTTATATTTGTCAAATAATCATCGCCTACGTTTAAAGAAATAAGGTTGAAACAAAAATGTTATTGTTAGCTGAATTCAAATAAATTACAATTAAATATAAAATTGCAGGGTCCCCTATAAATAATATCAAGTTGTTTGTTAGGACAGCCCTGGGGCCTCATTTATAACCGTTGCATACGCACAAAACGGGGTCTAAAAACTTGCGTACGTCAGTTCTCACGCAAAAGTTGGAATTTATAAAAAAACTTGGAGGGAGAATGTGAGAATTTCCATGCAAATTCTGACTTACAACAAATTACGTTCAGATTCCATTAAACAGCGGAGTTACACAGCCCAGTCGTTTATAGTTTTGAATAATATCTTCTAACACTGTGTATCATCCAGGACGAGTGTGTGTAACAGGTCTGTAGTGAACGTGGCTGTTCCATCAGGTGCACAGAGCGACCTGGAGATCACTATAAAGAAAAACTATTCACTTTCAAACTTCTATTTCCAAACAATATCCCAGAGAAGGTGAGGATCCACTGATGTGAGGGAATCGGTCCGGTTCCTCTAAATAAATAAATACTGCTGTGACACTGGTGCGTGATGCTGCGTGATGCTGCGTGATGGATGCAGGTGAATGGAAGGAGGAGGAGGAAACGAGGGTTCAGCGATGACTGATCAGCTGATCTAGATTCTATAGATCTGTGATCTCCGAGCTGAACTGAGTCCAGTATTAGATCGACTGACGGAACCGAACCATCCCAGGACAAACACGAGCTTATAAATATAATTATGTGAACAGGTGATTCAACAAGGTCCCTCACATTCTGACAGGGTGTTTTTCTGCCTCCACCTTTGGATCTTTTCTTATTTCCGGCTCGGTTCTTTCTATCGTCTTCACTCTCACTCGCTGTGTTAACAGCAGCAGCAGAGTATCAGTGTATTTTATTTATTAGTGACATCACTGCTGTCCCATCAAATGTCTCTTCACCGCCACCTCACTGTGGAGGAGTATGAGGCAGATCCATGTACGAACGTTTCCAGGTGGACTGATTTATAAATATGGTCAGCAGCCACCACGATCAGAATGTGAGGGAACTTAACCCTAACCTGTTCACATAATTATATTTATAAGCTCGTGTTTGTCCTGGGATGGTTCGGTTCCGTCAGTCGATCTAATACTGGACTCAGTTCAGCTCGGAGATCACAGATCTATAGAATCTAGATCAGCTGATCAGTCATCGCTGAACCCTCGTTTCCTCCTCCTCCTTCCATTCACCTGCATCCATCACGCAGCATCACGCAGCATCACGCAGCATCACGCACCAGTGTCACAGCAGTATTTATTTATTTAGAGCAACCGGACCGATTCCCTCACATCAGTGGATCCTCACCTCCTCTGGGATATTGTTTGGAAATAGAAGTTTGAAAGTGAATAGTTTTTCTTTATAGTGATCTCCAGGTCGCTCTGTGCACCTGATGGAACAGCCACGTTCACTACAGACCTGTTACACACACTCGTCCTGGATGATACACAGTGTTAGAAGATATTATTCAAAACTATAAACGACTGGGCTGTGTAACTCCGCTGTTTAATGGAATCTGAACGTAATTTGTTGTAAGTTCTTTTATATATTTTGCAATTGAAGGTTCGTGTGGAACAGTTTTGTCCCGCGAGCAAAGTGGATCAATAATCTGCTTCAGTTCACCTCCTCACGTCTGCATCACCGCTTTCCCGTCTCCAAAATGTTCGTACGAAGAAGTCAGAGTTTGCGTGGAAATCCTCACATTCTCCCTCCGAGTTTGTTTTTATAAATTCCAACGTTTGCGTGAGAACTGACGTACGCAAGTTTTTAGACCCCGTTTTGTGCGTATGCAACGGTTATAAATGAGGCCCCAGGGCTGTCCTAACAAACAACTTGATATTATTTATAGGGGACCCTGCGATTTTATATTTAATTGTAACTTATTTGAATTCAGCTAACAATAACATTTTTGTTTCAACCTTATTTCTTTAAACATAGGCGATGATTATTTGACAAATATAAATATGTATAAATATCCTGGTGTGACTGATTATGGAGCAGTGTTCATATGAGCTACATGGTCTCCGCCACTAGGTGGTGCCTTTGAGTATATCTAACTGGAAGTCATCTGATGATGTGCTCAACGTGGGTGGAGTCAAACGTCTGACTCCGCCCAAAGCAGACCCCTCCCTTGTTCTCCTCTGATTCTCCCTCCGTCCAGCAGGTGGCGGTGACGCAGCAGGGAACTAATGGAACCAGGAAGAAGAAGAAGAAGTTGTTTAATGGCTGACTGTTAAAATCTTTGTTTTGAGCCTCGTGGACAGAACCTTCTTCTGTTTGAATCTTCACCGGGAGGAGCCGCTGATTATCTGCGGGACTACATGTACCGTGGTCGGCCTCCTCCGAGGGGAGGCTACCCGCCGCCTTTCGAAGGCCGAGGACCGCGGCCTCCGCGGCCTTACCCGGCTCCGGACTACAGAGACGACCGGAGCCGGCCCAGACCTCCGTACCACCACGGCTATCACGAGCACGGTCAACCGGACTCATACCGCCGGTCCCCACCACGCAGGAGGTACCCTTCCCCCGGATCAGGAAGCCACCGAGGCGCGGAGCACTGGGCTGGAGGTCCCCCGAGAGAGGTGAGTTCGCCGGGCTCTGATTCGAAGAAGGCTCGTGTTTGTTGAACGTGTTTTATAATATAAAATAATATATAACGTTTTTTATGTGACAGCACCAACGACTAATGATTCCCCCAGAATGAATACGATTTTTATTTGTATAGATATGTTGTACTTGTTAGAAAAACAAAAGTATTAAATTAGTCCCACACACAACTGAAAAAATGTCACTTTGCAAAGACACGCAAAACAGCAACATACACATAAACGTATATGAATATACAATCTTATTAAATACAAGTTCCAATGTATTACATTTAATTATCAATGTTGCCGCTGTTCTTAAAATTAAATAGATATAAATACAAATAAGAAAAACAGAAATATACAATTAGTCACACAAAACAGTAGCGGAACTGCTTCATGAGGTTTCTGGTATAACTGTATTTCCTCGAATAAAAATCGGGATATGTTCTCAACTCTGGCACTTGTGGCCCAGCGAGTGGGGGGAGCGGCCCCCGGATCTGTGAACTGGTTACTTCATCCCAACACCTGCCACTTCATCACCTCTTCCATCAAACTACAGTTTTCAAACTGTTTGTTTCATCATCTGAAGTAAAAACATGTTTAATGTTGAAATAATTTTCAAACAACATTTACAAGTGATTTCCAGAGAATCAACAGATTTTTTTAATAGTTTCCTGGTTTGATTCAATAAGAAAGGGAAACTGAATCGCCTTCGCTGGTTTATATTATTTTCCTTAGTCATGTGTTAGTCAAGTGACTCACACATGTAAAAAGTCTGTTTCATTTTTTTGTAACAATGACCTCTGACCTCACCTGGGCACAGCGAACAGGTAGAAACACTGCTCCTCACATCTGAGACGTTCTGGTTCATGTTAATAGATCATGTATAAAACTGTTTTTCTCAGTTTGAATGTTTTATGGTTTTATGTTGCAGAGGTCTCTGTCACCACGTGGCCCAATTCCCCTCGACCACAACCTGGTTATCACTGTTGGCAACGAGCTGACGTCAGGGTCTGGCTCCGCCCCTTCACGCCATCATGACAGGTACACTTAAAAGAAAATCCATAAACTTACATTCTGATGGATGTGAGGAAAAGGTTTATAAAAAAAAACGTTCAGCCACAGCCTCTTGGTGGTGCTACAGACCACTGTACATAAGGATGCAGAGAAACCCAATGTTGCGGAGGCAGCGAGGTAACCTGGTTGCTATAGCCGTCTTCAGAGTCCGGAGAATTGAATACAGACTTTACCCGCAGTTTGCTTTTTAAACATGTTAGCACAGCAGCAGGTTTTCCGCACAGACTCGTTCACAACAGCATCAGATCCTCCTCATGGTTCAGGTGAGAGGGGGGGCAGCCGGGTGCAGCAGACAGAGACAGGAAGTGACGTGTTACCTCTGCTGCAGAGGTCATGTGATCATGTTTACATCACCTGACACCGTCTCAGCTCTGATCACCACAAACTCTCTTCACATCTTCGTCTGTGTCTTCTTCGTGTGTGTCAGCACTTCTTCACCAGAGAGATTTGTTTTAGTTTCTTCATGTTTGTGTCCCGTGTTAGAAGCTCCCAAAGTTCACAAAACACTTCTGGAGTTTCAGGGGTAAACAGCGTTAGAGCAGAATTCTGGATGAACTATTCTTTAATGACAATGATTTATGTTTTCCTTTTATAGTAGAAAATCACGTCGAAAATGTCCGTAGGTAGCTGCATGTTGAGTCATTCTGAGTATATCATCTTTCTCTGCAGAGACTTCCCTGCTCGACCTGAGTATGAGCGGGGCAGGGGCCGCAGTCGCGACCGCAGTCCGGACAGAAGCCGAGCCAAGAGTCTAGGTCGGAGCAAGAGTCGGCCCCGCAGCCAGAACCGGAGTCCGGACCGAAGCCGGGCCAAGAGTCGAGGTCGGAGCAAGAGTCGGCCTCGCAGCCAGAGCCGGAGTCCGGACCTAAGCCGGGCCAAGAGTCGAGGTCGGAGCAAGAGTCGGCCTCGCAGCCAGAGCCGGAGTCCGGACCTAAGCCGGGCCAAGAGTCGAGGTCGGAGCAAGAGTCGGCCTCGCAGCCAGAGCCGAAGTCCGGACCTAAGCCGGGCCAAGAGTCGAGGACGCAGCAAGAGTCGTGCTTTCAGCAGGTCTAGATCCAGGTCCCGTTCTAAAGGGAGGAGCAGAGGGAGGAGTTTCAGCAAAGTAGCGAGTCATGGCCGCAGTAGAAGCCGCAGTGTGAGCAGCAGCTCCAGCTCAAACTCGAGCAGCCGCAGCCACAGTGGAGATGAAAGATACAAGAAAGGCTTTAAAGAGCTGGAGATGGCTCGACGCAGGAAAGAGCTGGAGGAGATTCTGAGCCTGCCGACAAAATCCATCCTGAAGAAACGCAACGACTCACCATCGATCCGGGTAGGATGCCAACATGTGAAAACACACTCAGTGACTCCAACTTCACAGGACCCACAGAAGTATTTGCATTCACATGTAACATACACAGGTTGTTTCCATGGAGATAGTGCAAAACAAGCTAACATCTAATAGAGAAGAAACATTTGATCTGAACTCGCCTGTTGTTTTTTTTCAGAATGTAGACTCCCCCCGTGGCCTCGTCGGCTCCAACGTGTCTTGTGTGGCCGACCAGATCCTGCAGGCGGTTAAAGGCATGGACCCTCACATGGTGGCGTCCGTTTTGTCGGAGCTGGGGTCCGACCCGCAGACAGTTCATCGTGCTGGGTTCGACACGGAGATCAAAGAAATCCTCAACCTGTTGGAGGGGGCAGGGGTCAAGACCCAGATGAAGGCTGTGGACGAAATTGATGATGAGGAGAAGTTTCTGTACGGAGACTCTGAGGAGCCCAAACCTCCACCAGTGTCCGAGCCGGTCCGACACCATGGGCTAGATATGTACGGAGACGTGACGGAGGAGGCGCTGTATGGAGATTACCCCCTAACAAAAGCCACCATCGTTCAGACCTTTGGCCTCCCCCCAGGGGCCTCATCTCACCTCCAGGCCCCATCCACCACAGAGGAGCTGGACCCAAGGAACGCTAGTCGTTCCATTATCAGCCCGGACCAGAACACCACAGTACAGGTGTCAAACCCAGCCCAACCCTCAGGTACGGAGTCACTAGAGGAGTATGAGAAGATCCAGGACCTGCTGAAGACCATTGGCCTCGACTTGGGTGTCACAGAGATCAGCAAGATGGCTGCCAGGACCAAGGAGCGTCTCCACGGAAACAAGCCTGCGAAGACGCCCACGCGTCGCAGGCGGTACTCCTCTGACAGCTCGGACGGCAGCCAAGGTCGCAGGAGGCCGAGCCGGAGCGGCAGTTCCAGCAGCAGTAGCAGGAGCAGGAGTCGCAGCTGGGGGGGTAAACGGGGGAAGAGTTGGAGCAGTGACGACAGCTGCAGGAAGTCGGCTCCAAACAAATCTGTCAAAGACGAGACAAATGTCGAACAGAAAATCACAGCGCCGCCACCACACAACGAACTGCTGCCACAAATCCCTGACCCCCAGACCCTCCCTCCTCATTCTGGGGTGCCCATACCCACCTACCCCCACAGGCCCATGGTATGATGCCCCTAATTACCCCCACCAGGTTATGGCCAGTATGGAAACTACCTGCCCTACATGCACCAGCAGTGGCCACCTTTGTACCCACCCCCAACATTACACTGCCCCCAGACCGGCTCCGACGAGTTCCCTCCAACTCAGCAGTACCAAGAGCCTTACCATAAACTGGCCTCTGAGCCAGGGCCAAAGGTCAGTCCAATCAGTGATCATGATTTAAGGAATATTCCTCTTTTTCTCTATTATTATTATTATTATTATTATTATTATTATTCCAGTAGTTTTGAGAGTGAAAGGTGTGAATGTGTTTAGATTTTTTAACAGAAGCAGGGTCGTCTTCATTATCATCTTCATGGTAGTTTTGTTTCTGTCCAAAGGTTCGGTGAAGACGTTAGCTCAGGACAGAGAGAAGAGCGTCTCAAAACTCAGCAGCTACGAAAGGAAAGTGTCTGAGGAGCAGAACAATGAGAGTCAGAAACAAAAGGTTTGACTCGCGTCAGAGTGCAACACTTACCCACCAGGTACGAACAGTTGAAACAGGAAGTGTTTCTGCTCTTGTTTTCAGGTTCTGGAGGAGCGGGAGAAGCTGAAACAGGAGAGGGAGGTGAGGATGAAGAAGAAGGATTATCTGATGAAGGAGCTGGAGAGACTCAGAAAGCAACAGGGTGAGTTCACATGATTCACCTGAAACCACTTGTTCATTCACACACTACCAGCATCAATGACGTGACCGTCAGGTGGCTGACGGCTGCTATGTGTTACAGGTGAGCTCTTGAGGAAGAAGCGCAGGGAGAAAGAAGGTCACAAAGACCCTCTGCTGCAGGAGATCAGCCGACTGCAGGAGGAGGTCATGACTCAGATCTCTAACCTCCGCAAGGAGCATGAGGCCGCCGAGAAGAAACGTAACGAGATCGACAAAGTGGCGCTCATCCTTGGCCTCAGCCCAGCCGACCGGCCCCGCAGGGTTAGCAAACCCACTGAAGACCAGAGCTTTCCGCCGCCAGAGAAGAAGAGACGGGAGGCAGAGAGGAGTCCTGAGGGACGACAGGCGTCCAGCAGTTCTACGTTAAAGGTACAAACACCTGTGGAGGAAGTAACAGGAAATATGACTGAAAAAAATCATCTCATCCCCACACCTCATCCCCACACCTCATCCCCACACCTCATCCCCACACCTCATCACCACACCTCATCCCCACACCTCATCACCACACCTCATCACCCTCATCCCCACACCTCATCCACACCTTTCACATATCTCATACCTCATCCACCTCATCCCCACCTCATCCCACACTCATCTCACACATACCACTCATCCCACCTCACCCACCATCATCACATTCATCTCATCTCACTCATCTCCACACCTCACTCACATCATACCCATCTCCCACTCATCCCCATCATCTCCATCCTCATCACACCTCATCACCACACCTCATCCTACACCTCATCCCCACATCTCATCCCCACACCTCATCCCCACACCTCATCCCCACATCTCATCATCACATCTCATCCTACCATCTCACACCTCATCCCACACCTCATCCCCATATCTCATCTCACACCTCATCCCCACATCTCATCATCACATCTCATCCCACATCTCATCCCCACACCTCATCCCTACACCTCATCCCTACACCTCATCATCACATCTCATCCCCACACCTCATCCCCACACCTCATCATCACATTCCACCCCACACCTCATCCCCACATCTCATCCTCCTACACCTCATCCCCACACTCCCATCCCCACACCTCATCTCACACCTCATCCCTAATTCTCATCCCCACACCTCATCCCCACACCTCATCTACATCTTCACCACATCTCATCCCACATCTCATCCCCTACTCATCCCCACACCTCATCATCACATTCATCCCTACACCTCATCCCCACATCTCATCATCACATCTCATCCCCACATCTCATCCCCACATCTCATCCCCACACCTCATCCCCACACCTCATCCCCACACCTCATCCCCACACCTCATCATCACACCTCATCCCCACACCTCATCACCACACCTCATCCCCACATCTCATCATCACATCTCATCCCCATCTCATCCCACACCTCATCCCCACACCTCATCCCCACACCTCATCATCACATCTCATCCCTACACTCTACCACACCTCATCCCCACACCTCATCCCTACACCTCATCTCCCACCTCATCCCCACCTTCACTACTACACCTCATCCCCACACTCATCCCCACACTCATCATCATCATCCAACCTCATCCCCACACCTCATCATCACATCTCATCCCCACACCTCATCACCACACCTCATCCCCACACCTCATCTCTACACCTCATCCCCACATCTCACACACTCATCCACACCTCATCTCATACTCATCATATCATCCACCTCATCCCACCTCATCACACATCTCACCCCACACCTCATCCCACCTCATCCACACTCATCTCCACCTCACCCACACCATACCATCCCACTACCCCTCATCCCCACACCTCATCCTACACCTCATCACCACTTCACCCCACTCCTATCCATCTCACATCCCTCACACCTCATCACCTCATCCACACCTCATCCCCACACATCCACCTCACTCTCACCCACCCTCATCCCACCTCACCCACATCCCACCTATCCACTCATCACACATCTCATACCATCATCTCCACCCCACACATCCACCTCATCCCCACACCTCATCCTACACCTCATCCCACACCTCATCCCCACACCTCATCACCACATCTCATCCCCACACCTCATCCCCACACCTCATCCCCACACCTCATCCCCACACCTCATCCCCACACCTCATCCCCACATCTCATCACCACATCTCATCCCCACACCTCATCCCCACACCTCATCCCACATCTCATCCCCACACCTCATCACCACACCTCATCCCCACACCTCATCATCACACCTCATCCCCACACCTCATCCACCTCATCACCACCTCATCCCCACACCTCATCCCCACACCTCATCCCCACACCTCATCCCCACACCTCATCCCCACACCTCATCCCCACACCTCATCCCCACACCTCATCCCCACACCTCATCCCCACACCTCATCCCCACACCTCATCCCCACACCTCATCATCACACCTCATCCCCACACCTCATCCTACATCTCATCATCACATCTCATCCCCACACCTCATCCCCACACCTCATCCCCACACCTCATCCCCACACCTCATCCTACACCTCATCACACCTCATCCCCACATCTCATCACCACATCTCATCCCCACACCTCATCACCACATCTCATCCCACATCTCATCCCACATCTCATCACCACATCTCATCCCCACACCTCATCCCCACACCTCATCACCACATCTCATCCCCACATCTCATCACCACATCTCATCCCCACACCTCATCACCACTCCATCCCCCCACCTCATCATACCTCATCCCCACATCTCATCACACCTCATCTCACCCTCATCACCACATCTCATCCCCACACCTCATCACCACATCTCATCCCCACACCTCATCACCACACCTCATCCCCACACCTCATCCCACACCTCTCCCTCATCACCTCATCCACACCTCATCACCACTCATCTCACACCTCATCACCACACCTCATCCCCACATCTCATCATCACACCTCATCCCTACACCTCATCACCACATCTCATCCCACATCTCCTCCACACCTCATCCCACACCTCATCACCACACCTCATCCCCACATCTCATCATCACACCTCATCCCCACACCTCATCACCACATCTCATCCCCACACCTCATCACCACACCTCATCCCCACACCTCATCACCACACCTCATCCCCCACTCATCATCACACCTCATCCCCACACCTCATCACCACATCTCATCACCACACCTCATCACCACACCCCATCCCACATCTCATCATCACACCTCATCCCCACACCTCATCCCCACTCTCATCCCCACATCTCATCATCACATCTCATCACCACATCTCATCCCCACCTCATCTCTACATTCCATCACATCTCCATCATAACTATCACACCTCATCCCACATCCACACTCTCATCCCACACCTCATCCACTCATCACCACCTCATCCCACTCTACCACACCTCATCCACACCATCCCACATCTATCCCCACATCCCACACTCCACCTCATCCCCTCACCACACCCACACTCCCACCACACCCATCACATCTCATCATCACATCTCATCACATCTCATCACCACACCTCATCACCACATCTCATCACATCTCTCATCACATCTCCCACCACATCTCTCCCACTACATCTCTCACCCATCACTTATCACCACACCTCATCTCACCACCTCATCACCCTATCCACCCCACACCCCACACCTCATCACCACACCTCCACCACATCTCATCACCACAACTCATCACACCTCATCACCACACCTCATCCCCACATCTCATCACCACACCTCATCATCACATCTCATCATCACATCTCATCACCACACCTCATCACATCTCATCACCACACCTCATCATCACATCTCCCCCCACACCTCGTCACCACACCTCATCACCACACCTCATCACCACACCTCATCACCACACCTCATCACATCTCATCACCACATCTCATCACCACATCTCATCACCACACCTCATCACATCTCATCACATCTCATCACCACACCTCATCATCACATCTCATCACCACATCTCATCACCACACCTCATCACATCTCATCACCACCTCATCACACCTCATCATCACACCTCATCACACCTCATCACCACATCTCATCCCACACCTCATCACCACATCTCATCACATCTCCTCATCACATCTCGTCACCACACCTCATCACCACACCTCATCACATCTCATCACCACACCTCATCACATCTCATCACCACATCTCATCATCACATCTCATCACCACATCTCATCACACCTCATCACCACACCATCTCATCACCACATCTCATCACATCTCATCACCACATCTCATCACACCTCATCACCACACCTCATCACACCTCATCACCACACCTCATCATCACATCTCATCATCACATCTCATCATCACACTTCATCACCACACCTCATCACATCTCATCACCACATCTCATCACATCTCATCACCACATCTCATCATCACACCTCATCACCACACCTCATCATCACACCTCATCACACCTCATGAATGTAGTTCATTGATCTGAGTGATGATTGATCAAAACAACTATGACCAGATCTCAAATGAATTCCTTTGTTTTAGGTCACTTGTTTGTTGATGGCGGCTGGATGCAGTATTGTGTGTATGTGCGTAGTGTTCAGATGTGAACGTCATCAGAGTAAAAAACGCAGCATGGGTTCATTTCCTCGGTTCTTCTGCATTCCTTTTGTCAGATTTCACAGTAAAACACTTGAATTGTCTCCTTCAGTATAAAAGTTAAAGTCTAATCGCTACTGTTTCCTAGATCTAGATTCAGATGCACAGAGACAAACGCACTGATCTCGGGTCAGTGAACAGTGAGTCAGCTTGAGTCCACACAGACTGAAACTGTTATCGAGTCAGTTTTACAGGACTGTAAAATACAGAAACTCAAAGCTTGTCAAGATTTACGCTACAAACTGGTGATTTATTTTGTTGATCATCTCAAAGACAAATCAAAAATCATTGATTAGATTGTGAACATTGATCGTTCAGTCAAATTTGTGAAGTTTTAAACTGGTGAATTCAGACTTTGATGTTTGAACTGGGTCTTCAGTTCATTAAAAGACCAAATGTTTATCAGTTTTGTGACTCAAGATCTCAAAAACAAGGGAAGCGTCAACTTCACAATAGACGTTATCGTTGGTTTTAAAAGCGACGGATTTACTGAGTAAACAAGTTGGAGCCTGGAAGTCGCTGAAGGTAAGAAACTTTCTCAACTTGTTTTCCAGATGAACTTGTTCTTTCTCTGAATGTTTCTGTGTGAGTGAATCCTGACTGTTCATCACCCGCCATGTTGACTTTCCTTCATCTTTGTTTTCTAGCAGAACTCAGCAGCGCCACCATCTATGTCGCAGAGAGCGTCCCCTAATAAGACACCTGTCAGCGCCCCACCTGCGACCCCTCCCCCGGAGCCGTTTGAATACTATGACGCTGGAAACCACTGGTGCAAAAACTGTAACGTCACTTCTGGTTCCATGTTTGATTTTTTCACGCACTTGCAAAGCAAAACGCATCGAAAGGTTTGTAAAGCGCGTAAAGCATAAGACACGTTATCTCACTTTGTAAGACGGATCACATTTAATTCATTTAATTTTACCAGGACTGGACATTTTGATTTTATTCTTTACATTTCCTTTTCTTTCCACAGACTCTTGACCCGTACGACCGGCCCTGGGCCTCCACATCCACCAAAATCACCAAGAACACGCCACAGGAGGAGAAACAGACTAAACCCGCCAAAGGTACTTGTACCGCTCACCGTTGTTTCTCTTCAACACCATGGTAATGCTGCTGTTTCTGCAATAATGCTGGTGTGCGAGCCACTGAATGTTGTTAGTCATCTTCTGCTTCCAGGTGGAGCTCAGTGTGGATCTGTTAATGAAAACATGGAACCAGATGAGACGTCTGTCCTCACCTGTCATTAGTATCATGTGTCTCCATCAGATGAAGGCAGGAAATGTTTTTGACTGCTCATCAGTGTTCATATGTTTGCTGTCACTGAGCAGCTGAAACACATTTCCTACAGTTATTCCTCCAAAATAAAACGTCTCCACTCTTTATCATCAATTACTTCAATATTTCACAGTCAGATGTCAGCGCACTAACCCTCTCCTGTCCTGACAGGTTTCGAAAAAAGACATCGACCAGGTAAACATGATTGACACTTTATTTTGTTTACTGTCTGTGGGTTCAGTCTGTGGTTTGTGTGTTTTGCTGCAGGTTCGGAGTTCCTGCAGCCCGTCAGAGGATTCTTCTGCCTACTGTGTAAAGAGTTTTATGGAGACGCCATCTGTGCAGAGGAGCATGTCACCACGCATGCTCACAACGAGAAATACAAGGTATGTAAATGTTTAGCCTCTTTCCCCGTACGACGAGAGTTAGATTAAACTTAAGAATTAGAATTGTCCATGTGCTGTGTAAAATTGGTAAATCGTACAACGCCACTGATGAGTTGGAGTGTTAATGTTCCAGTACAGTCCGATGAAAACATAACTTGAATATTTAAAAATTCAAGTTTACGTGCAGTTGAGGACGATGGCTTTGTCCATCGAACCATCTTAAAGGGATAGTTCACAGAGAAATGAAACTTCCCTCATCTCCTCACCACTATGATGGAGGGGGGGGCGGGGGGGTGAAGTGTTTTAGTCCACAAAACACTTCTGGAGTCTCAGTTGTAAAAAGTGTTGCAGCAGAATCCAAAACAATTGAAGTAACTGGTGACTGATTCTTCAAACGTATAAAGACAACAGAATAAAAACATAACATGCCTCCATATCTGCTCCTGTGATGTCACCAAGTGTCTGCCAGCCTTGACATCTATATATAACTTGAAACAAGGTCATTTACACCAAGTTTTAAGCCTAAATGTCTCTGATATCTTCCTACCAGGTGTGTTCTAGGAACCTCGGGCACACCATTGTGTGGCTACGTCCACTAGCTTTGCTACTTCCGGTAGAGGATATTTAGGCTTAAAACGTCAAATTTGAATGTCAGGGCTTGCAGATACGGAGGCATGTTATGTTTTTATTCTGTTTTATTACGTTTGAAGAATCAGTTACCATTGACTTCAGTTGTATTGGATTCTGCTGCAACACTGTTGACCCCCGAAACTCCAGAAGTGTTTTATGGACTCAAACACTTCACCCCCCTCCATCATAGTGGTGAGTAGATAATAAGTGAATTTTGGTTTTCTTTCGGTGAACTATCCCTTTAAACACACTGTTGGTTGCGATCTGTGACCTCACCACTAGATGTCACTAAATCGTACACAAGAGTAATAACTCATCCCGATCAAATCATTTTTAGAAGTTAAAAGAACTCGGCTGTGTTTGTTTTTGTTGTTTTTACATTATCTTCACTATCTCTTAATTTTCTATCTTGATGCCTCGTTCACCAGAAACAAATGTATGAGAATCCGCTGTACGAACAGAGAAGGAACCTGGATCGACAGGCGGGACTGGCCTTAGACACAAGTGGAAAGAAACGCAAGCATGACGACGACGAGAAAAGCGGCAAAGACAAGGAGGAAAAGGCCAAACACAAAAAAGAGAAGAAAGACAAAGAGAAAAAGAAGGAAGATGACAATGCTGCTCTGAAGGAAGAAACATCTATATTCAAAAAGGAGGATGAGGAGGAGAGACTGAAAGACAACAAGACAGGGGAGGATTTTAAAAGTACCAAGAATCTGGAAGAGGAGCGATCTTCTTACAGTAAGAAAGATGAGGACGAAAACTATAAATGCAACAAAAGGGATGATAAATACCGCTACAACGAAGAGGAGAGGGGTGACCGACACAGAAACAGCAGAGCAGAAGAGCATCGTTACCGGCATCGCAATGACAATGATGAGAGATACGATGACCACCCAAAATATGGTCCAAGAGATGATGAAGAAAAGTATAAATACAGTAAATATCCTCCAGACTCAAGATCCAAATGTGACAGAGAACGAGATGAAGGGAACCCCAAGACTCGGAGAGAAGCATTTAAAAAGCCTGAGCTTGGAAAACCAGCAGGGAAACCAGAGGTCACCAAACCTGAACCTCCACCAAAGCCCTATGACCCGCCCAAAATCTTTTGTGGTCCCAGTCCGGCCATGAGGGCCAAGCTCCGCAAACAGAGCCTGGAGGCTGGCAAGCCCACCCCTGCAGTCACAGCCCCGACATTTGGAAAGTTCACTTGGAAGAAGAAGGAGAACACGCTGACAAAGGTGGCTGAGAAAATCGCTGCTGAGTTCATCAAGGAAGATGAAGCGGCTGCGAGCCTACAGCTCGTCTCCGTGGAGGATTCTTTTGCTAAATCTGTGGCTGTTGCTAAAGAGATTGCAGAGAAGCTGGGGGGTAACCAACCAATGCCTCCTCCTTGGGTGTCCAATGGAGCCAACCGGGGAAGAATCCGGCCCAACCTCCCAGCCCCTGCTGCAGTCTTGAGGAAAACGACCATGATGGGTAAACCTGCACCTCTGAATACCTTTCTCTCAATCAGACCCCAAAACACAACTTCACAAGGACCTCCTCTAAAAGACCTGCCGCTGTTCTCTGATGGTCTCTCAAAAGCTCTAAGTGCTCAAAACGCACTGCTGGAAGGTAAATCTCCACCTAAACTGTTAGAAGCTAGACTTCCATTGCCAGTGTCCAGACAATCCCCAATTGAGGTTAAACCTGCACCACCAGTTTCTGAACCATTGTCAACTGAGGCCACACCGAGTGAGACTAAGGCCACACCCACTCCGGTCAAGGCCACACTCACTCCGGCCAAGGCCACACCCACTCAGGCCAAGGCCACACCCACTCGGGCTAAGCACACACCCACTCAGGCCAGGTCCACAGAATCAGAGGGTAGACCTCAGTCATCTGTGGCTACTCCTGCTTCCTCTGAGGCCAAACCTCCACAATCAATGGTGGTAAAGGTAGTGTCTGACGTTGCAGCTCCTGGTGTCCCAGAGAACGAGCAGACTCGTACTGTGTTCGTCAAGCCTCCACCTTTTATGAACATGACTGACAGATTTCCGAAGTCTGAGAAACTTAAGAGTAACCTGGCTGCAGCCAAAGCCAGGGAATTATTTGGCATCTTCTACAGTGGCATCAGCCAATCGGGTCCTTCTTCCATCACCAAATCAGACTCCAGAGCTGACAAGAGTAGCACCAATGAAAGTCTACTTCCAGCCCCGCAAGCACTAAATCTACAACCTCCGGCCCAAACCCAGTTCCAACCTACAACTGACGTCCAAACATCGCCACAACCAGACTCAACCAGTTCCTCACCAAGTTCACAATCCCAGATTAAATCTGAAATTCAGATTGCTTCAGTTTGGTCCTTGAACTCTGGCCCTGCTCCAACACCAGAGGAGGCTCTATCTGAAACACCTTCAGCAACAACTCAACCAAAACTGACTCCTTCAGCTCAGATAGAGACTCAGAGTGTAACCCAAATCGAGTTCCAAATTCCCCTACAAACTGAAACTGCTGAGCCAGATTCAACACCTCAAACTCTGCTCAAATCAGATCAGGACTCCCAGTCTCATACAGAGACAAATCCTGATGCCACTCCAGAACCTGAACCCAAACCAAGTCCCAAAACAAGAGGCAAGAAAACTCCCCCTGCCTCCTGCCCTGTCAGACAAACTCGATCCCAAACCAGATACCAGACTCGGCGGCAGCAGCAACAGCGGGGCCAGTTTGAGCTACAATCAGAGATAGCTTCAGGGAACTCTGAATCAGCAGTTTCAGACCCAAAAAGCCTGGACACATCAGACCCAGACACTGGGTCTCAGTCAGAGGAGGGGAACCCCAGTGAGGGAGACCCTCAAGTGACGGAGATCACCACTGAAACACTCGGCCTCCCCTCTGACATGACCTCCCTGGACTTTGAGTACGATTTTAACTTTGAGTAGAGTTAACTGGACCTAATGTAATCTATGGGGGGAGAGGGGTCATGGACAGTTTATCTGTGATTCACAATTTATTAAAGTTCTGCTGCATGTGAGAATTACGACTCTTAAAACACTTCATCTGTTGGACCAGTTGGCGTCTTCTCTAGAGTCACATGACTCAGGTTTCACCTGAGGATCCAGAACAATCTTGTCTCAGGTGTTTGAGCCTTGAGTGAACAACTTGCTGCTGCTCTGTTTTTCACCAGTTTATTGATCCTGTGAACAAGTGTGTTCTTACATCGTAAAACACCCGGTCAATTGTCATTTTTACTTTTTTCTCATATAGAAAATGTTGTTTGAACAAAACAAGGAATTTAATTCTACTCTTGATTCCTTTCTGAGGTTTATTAATTAATGAAGATAGTAATTAAAATGTAATAAATTGGGAATTTGTTTTCTTTCATTTCTTTATTCAGGTCAGTTTATTTTAATTGTCTTGAATCATTGGAACCAAGCATTTTCTTAGAATTAGTCAAAGTCATCGTTAGCTTGACAGACAGAGAAACTCTTCAAATGTGGTTAATGGTTGAACTATATGGCCAAAGGTGTGTGGACAGCTGCAGGTTGTTTGTTGCAGTTTCCCAAAATGAGCAGCACTTTGGTGACTGTGGAGGAAAAACTCCTTCATTTACTGGAAGAAACCAGTAAATGAAACCAGACTCAATGGGGGTCTGCCTCAACCAGTTGGGGTGAGCAGGTAAAAATAGGGAGGAGAGATGGGTGGAAAAGAGGGGAGAGAAGAGAGAGAGAGAGATGAGGGGGAGGATATATGATTTGTTCTTGTTAATTACAGGACACAGGTTAGTTCATAGACAGATTTATGTTGACTGTGTTTGATTCTGTAAACATGTGGAACCTGAAAGTTTGTGAACCAGCCTTGGTTCTAAAAACCATGTTCAGCTGCAGTGCCCTGCTGTCCACATACTTTTGGTCATTTCGTATATACCAGGCTCCTCAGACATCACCCGACAAGAGTTTCTAAAGTGTGGGATTGTTCCTTTAAAGATCGCAGCGCTATCACGTTCTCCTTATGCTCCTGAAGGTTATGTCCTGTAGCTCCTCCTCCTCCTGCAGGTGATGTCCTGTAGCCCCTCCTCCTCTTGCAGGTAATGTCCTGTAGCTCCTCCTCCTGTATACTCATTGTCTTCTGTTAAGTTGCTCGACGACGAAGATGTCACGGACCAATTAGAGCAGCCGTAGTAGTCACATGTACTCTGTCGTGTTGGAAGCCCTGATCTGACGTGTTAGAATAGGAAAAAACTGCTTGTCTTGTAAAACCTGTTGCTTTAAATAAAGTTTTATTAAAAGTTAGTGAAAACAGGAAGAGGCTCTGTGTGATTTTTTTTTTTGTTCAGAAGTGAGTCTTTGATCAAATGATCAATGTATATTTAATCAAACAAAACCATTTCAGAGTTCGTCTATTCTCAGTTTTATTTAAAAGTATGAAAGAAAAGAAACATGAAGGAAAATTGCAGCCGACATCTTCATCAGCTGGAACCGAAGGTAAAAATAATGGTTTTATGAGGAGGTGAACAAATCAAATGCACCTTTACGTTGATTTAAAAAAACAAAAACCCAACAACATATATAACAGGTCGGATTTTTTTTAAGTGATTCAATGAGGAAAAGTTGCAGAATGAACCTTTAAATATAAAAAAGTAAATGTTTATACAGACGAAGATCTTTTTGAATTCTGTAAATGATGAGGAAAGGAGCTTCAATGCTTCCTATTTTATTATAACTGCCTACAGCATAGTACATTTTGTGTGGATCCTCTTTTATAAATAAAGTATTTGAAGAAAATGCAGAGTGTAAGTGGAGTCTGATTGTCTCTGCATAGTGGTTATCCTTTCCTAATTCCTTTCCTAACTCCTTACAGCTTCTCCTTCACATATTTCCTTGACCTCTTGATGCATTCTATCAGGATCAAGGAATAGTGGTTAGGAAAGAGAGAATTTGGACTTTCCAAACGCAATTGTGTATCAGTGACTATAAAGACATGTCATGAACTTTGACGTGAAAGTTTTTGATTCTTTGGTTCAGTCATATGACTTCATAGCTTTAGTCAGTTTGATGGTTCTGTGTGTGTGTGTGTGTGTGTGTGTGTGTGTTCACAGCTTGTGTGGATTGGACTAAGTGGACGAAGTGGACGAGTCTCCTGTAGGTAAGACTCTACATCGGTTAGGATGGAGACATGTCAGCTTCTCGTCTTTGTTCTCCATCTCTTAGTTTAATCCAGATTTACAGAAACTGAATCATATGTTTCATTTATTTCAAAATTTATTTATTTTTCTGTTTTTATTTAGTTTCAGTGCAGCTGGAAACAAAAGTGTTTACACTTCTCAAAAAAATGAAGGGAACTTTAATGTTCACAGTGTAAAGTTCAACTTCAGAGATCAAAGTGTCCATTAGAAGAACCAGTGGTTGTGAATCAGTTTCTCTGCTTTGGTGCAAATCAAAGTAACAACAGGTGAAATGGAGGCAGAAGCAAGACGAGCCCCAAACAGGGAATGTCTTTAATGTGGTGTCCACAGACAGCTGCTCTCTGCTGATCCTTCCTGACTCCTTCTACTTCTGGGTTCTGCTCCTCCTCACTGCTGGCAGCATGAGGAGCTACCTGCAGCTCCATCAGGCTGCACAGGTAGTCCAGCTCCTCCAGGAGGACACATCCATACCTGTGGTCACAAGAAGGTTTTTGTCTCTCAGCACAGTCTCCAGAGCCTGGAGGAGACACCAGGAGAGCTGGACAGTAGAAGAGCATCAACCCAGCAGCAGGTATCTGCTCCTTTTGTGGAGGAGGAACAGGAGGAGCACTGCTCTACAAAATGACCTCCAGCAGACTCCTGGTGTGTTTCTGACCAAACTGTCAGAAACAGACGTCGAGTCATTTTCATGATGTTTAAATGCAGCCTCATAAACTGTGGAATCAAACCAACTCGAAGTGACTTCCTGTGCTGATCAGGTCCTGAGAACTAGTGATGAGTGTGTATTAGTTCCAGTGAAGCCGAGTGGAGGAGGACACAGAAACTCCAGCTCGGTACAAACCAGCTTCTGCTCTGATCCTGAAGCAGCTGATCCCTGAGCAGCTGAGACCAGAGGAACTCTGTGTTTCACTGTTTCCACTGGCAGAGAGAAGAGGAGAAGTGCTCAGTGCATGATGGGAGTTCTCTCTCAGTGCATGATGGGAGTTCTCTCTCAGTCTAGACCTATAGCAGCAGAACTAAGGGAAGGTTCAGGACCTGATCCAGAACTATAGGCTTTATCAAAGAGGAACGTTTTAGGTTTAACCTTAAATGTAGAGATGGTGTCTGACTCTAGAACCCAGAGTGGGAGCTGGTTCCACAGGAGAGGAGCCTGGTAGCAGAAGGTTCTACCTCCTGTTCCACTCTTACTGACTCTAGAACCCAGTGTGGGAGCTGGTTCCACAGGAGAGGAGCCTGGTAGCAGAAGGTTCTACCTCCTGTTCCACTCTTACTGACTCTAGAACCCAGTGTGGGAGCTGGTTCCACAGGAGAGGAGCCTGGTAGCAGAAGGTTCTACCTCCTGTTCAACTCTTACTGACTCTAGAACCCAGTGTGGGAGCTGGTTCCACAGGAGAGGAGCCTGGTAGCAGAAGGTTCTACCTCCTGTTCAACTCTTACTGACTCTAGAACCCAGAGTGGGAGCTGGTTCCACAGGAGAGGAGCCTGCAGCTGAAGGTTCTACCTCCTGTTCTACTCTTACTGACTCTAGAACCCAGTGTGGGAGCTGGTTCCACAGGAGAGGAGCCTGCAGCTGAAGGTTCTACCTCCTGTTCTGCTCTTACTGACTCTAGAACCCAGTGTGGGAGCTGGTTCCACAGGAGAGGAGCCTGGTAGCAGAAGGTTCTACCTCCTGTTCTACTCTTACTGACTCTAGAACCCAGTGTGGGAGCTGGTTCCACAGGAGAGGAGCCTGGTAGCAGAAGGTTCTACCTCCTGTTCTACTCTTACTGACTCTAGAACCCAGAGTGGGAGCTGGTTCCACAGGAGAGGAGCCTGGTAGCAGAAGGTTCTACCTCCTGTTCTACTCTTACTGACTCTAGAACCCAGTGTGGGAGCTGGTTCCACAGGAGAGGAGCCTGGTAGCAGAAGGTTCTACCTCCTGTTCTACTCTTACTGACTCTAGAACCCAGAGTGGGAGCTGGTTCCACAGGAGAGGAGCCTGGTAGCAGAAGGTTCTACCTCCTGTTCTACTCTTACTGACTCTAGAACCCAGTGTGGGAGCTGGTTCCACAGGAGAGGAGCCTGGTAGCAGAAGGTTCTACCTCCTGTTCTACTCTTACTGACTCTAGAACCCAGAGTGGGAGCTGGTTCCACAGGAGAGGAGCCTGCCGCTGAAGGTTCTACCTCCTGTTCTGCTCTTAAAGATTCTTGGAACCACATGATGCCATTGACTGACCCTTAAGTTTCCATTGGTCGTTGTTACGTCATTTTGTTCTCAACTAATTACACAATGTTCGTCAGTAAAGATTTTATACTTGAATCATTCATTAACACCTGATGTGTGATTGAAGTTCTCCCTTCATTTTTTTGAGTTTAAACAGTGGTAATAAAACTACTGACAACACATCATGGTTCACATCTTATTGGAATTTCACTGTGACATCACCAGGATTTGTCAGTTGTATAAAATGAACTTGAATCAAACAGACTGATGCCTGTTGTGATGTTTTATGTCTGAACTCATGTTGCCAGTAAGTTGTCTCTGAGGGATAAGAACTATTTCTGATGCTGAACATGTGTTGTCCACCAGGTGGCGCTTTAGTGATTAATCAGCTGAGTTATTAGGTGTGGTTGAGTTAATGCACCTTAGCTAACGAATGTTATCATGGTTTATGAGAACCTGGACCACAGTAGACACATGAAGGACCAGAGACATCCCAGAGGGTGAGACAGGTAGAGGTGAGATGAAATCTTCCTGTCTCACCTGAACAAAATGTGAGTGTTTCTAATCTACAGATGCTTCCTTTAATAAACTAAAGAGCTTCTTACTGATGTGTTGGAGCTTTAGCAGCTCTTGGTTTTATCAGTTTACATGTCGAACCCGGCTTACCATTAACTCTAACACTCACTCTTACACTCACTCTCACACTCACTCTCACTCTCACACTAACTCTCACATGCTCTCACACTAACGCTCACTCTCACTCTCACACTAACGCTCACTCTCACACTAACTCTTACACTCACTCACTCTTACACTCACACTCTCACTCTTACACTTCCACTCACACTCACTCTTACACCCACACTCACTCTCACTCTTCCACTCACTCACTCTTACACCCACACTCACTCTCACTCTTACTCTTCCACTACACTCACTCTTACACCCACACTCACTCACACTCTCACTCTTACACCCACACTCACTACACTCTCACTCTTACACTCACACTCACTCTTACACCCACTCTCACTCTTACACCCACACTCACTCACACTCTCACACTCACTCTACTCTTACACTTCACTCACACTCTACTCCTTACACCCACACACATACTTCATTTACTTCTCACCTCTCACTTCTACACTCACTTCACACCCACACTCACTCTCACTCTCACTCTCACTCTCACACTCACTCTCACTCTTACTTACACTCACACTCACACCAACACTCACTCTTACACTCACTCTTACTCTCACTCTTACACCAACACTTACACTCACTCTCACACTCACTCTTACACTCACTCACACTCTCACTCTTACACCCACTCTCACCCTTACACTCACACTCACTCACTCTCTCACTCTCACTCTTACACTCACACTCACTCATACACTCACTCTCACACCAACACTCACTCTTACACTCACACTACTCTACATCACTCTTACACTCACTCTCACTCTTACACTCACACTCACTCTCACTCTTACACTCACTCTCACTCTCACTCTTACTCTCACTCTCACTCTCACTTCACTCTTACACCCACACTCACTCTTACATCCACTCTCACTCACACTTCACTCACTCATACACTTACTCACACAACTCTCACTCTTACACTCACACTCACTCTCACTCTTACACTCACTCTTACACCAACACTCACTCTTACACTCTCACTTTACTCACTCCCACACTCACTCTTACACTCACTCTTACACTCACTTCACACCAATCTCACTCTCACTCTTACACTCTCACACTCTCACTCTTACACTCACACTCACTCACACTCTTACACTCACTCTTACACTCACACTCTCACTCTCACACCCACACTCACTCCCACACTCACTCTCACACCTACACTCACACCCACACTCACTCTTACACTCACTTCACTTTCTCACTTCACACTCACTTCACTTCATACTCAATACTCACTTCACTTACTCACTTACACTCACTTCACTCTTACACTCTCACTCTTACACCTACTTACTCTTACACTCCACTCACTTCTACTCACACCCACACTCACTCTCACACTCACTCTCTCTCACTTCTACACTCACTCTCACTCTTACACTACACTCACTACTCATCTCACCAACACTACTCTTACACTCACTCACTCTCACTTACACTCACTACTCTTACACTACACTACTCACTTCACCTCACTCTCACACACTCACTCTCTCTCACTTTCACACTCACTCTTACACCCACACTCACTCTTACACTCACACTCACTCTTACACTCACTCTCACTCTTACACCAACACTCACTCTCACTCTTACACTCACTCTTACACTCACTCTCACTCTTACACACTCTCACTCTTACACTCACTCCACTTCACCCTTACACTTCACTCACTTTCTCTCACTACACCCACACTCACTTTCTCACTCTCTCACCTCCTACACTCACTCAACTCTCTCACGCTACACCAACACTCACTCTTACACTACACTCACTTACACTCACTCTCACTCTTACACTTACTCACACTCACTCTCACTTCATACTCACACTCACCACTCACTCACTCACTCTTACACTCTACACTCGCTCACACACTCTCACTCTTACACTACCACTTACACTCACTTCACCACACTCACTTCTACACTCACACTCTTCACACTTACACTCACTCTCACTCACTTCACTCACTCACCACACTCACTCACTCTTACACTCACTCTCACTCTCCTCACTCTTACACTACACTACTTACACTCACACTCACTACACTCACTACTCTCACCATACATTCACTCACTTCTACACCTACACTCACTCACTCTACACTTCACACTCACACTCACTCACTCTACTCACACTCACTCTTACACTCACTTCACTTCACTCTACACTACCTCTACACTCACTCTACTTACACTCCCTACTTACCTACACTCTCACACCTCACTCTTACACTCACACTCACCACACTCTTACACTCACTTTACACTCACTTTCACTTTCACACTCACACTCACACTTACACTCACTCTACACTCACTCACTCTACACTCACTTCACACTCCTACACTCACTCTTACACTCACACTCACTCTTACACTCACACCACTCACTCTTACACTCACTACACTCACTCACTCACTCTCACACTCACTTACACTACACTCACACTCACTTCCTTACACCTACACTCACTTCTACATCCACTACCACACTCACACTCTTACACTCACTTCACACTTCACTCTTACACTCACACTCACTTCACTTACACTCACTCACACACTACTACCCTACTACACTCACTTACCTCACTCCCTTACACCACTCACTTCACTTATACTCACTTCACTTTCACTCACACTTCACTTATACTCTACTTATACTCACACTTCACTTCACACCTACACTCACCTTACACTACTCTTACACTCACACTCACACCTACACTCACTCTTACACTCACTTCACTTTCTCACTACACTCACTCTCACTCTTACACCAACACTCACTCACTCTACACTCACTCTTACACTCACTCACTCTTACACTCTTACCTACACCCACTTCACCTACACTACACTACTTCTCACTTCACACCCACACTTCACTCACTCACTCACTTTCTCACTCTTACACTTCACTACTCTTACACTACACTCACCTACACTCACTACACCAACACTCACTCTTACACTCACACTCACTCTCACTCTTACACTCACTCTCACCTACACTCACACTCACTTCACTCTTACACTCACACTCTCACACACTCACTCTCTCTACTTTACACTCACTCTTACACCAACACTCACTCTTACACTCACACTCACTTACACCACTCTCACTCTTACACTAACACTCACTCTCACTCTTACACTCACTCTACACTACTTCACTTACACACTCTCACTTACACTTCTTCACCCTCTTTACACTCACTCTCTCTCACTCTCACACCCACACCACTCTCACTTTCACACTCACTCTTACACTCACTCATACACTCACTCTCACGCTTACACCAACACTCACTTACACTTACACTCACTCTTACACTCACTCTCACTCTTACACTCACTCACTCACTCTCACTTCACTACACTCACACTCACACTCACTCACACTCACTCATACACTCGCTCTCACACAACTCTCACTCTTACACTCACTCTCACTCTTACACTCACTCTTACACTCAACACTCACCTACACTCACACTCACTCTCACACTCACACTCACTCACACATTCACTTCACTTACACTCCACTCACTCACTCTACACTCACACTTTCACTCTCACTCACTCTTACTCTACTTACACTCACACTACTCATACACTCACTCACTTACACCAACTTCACTTTACTTCTACACTCTCACACTCTCACTCTACCTACACTCACTCACTCACTCTTACACTCACTTCACTCACTTTCTCACTTTACACTCACTACACTCTACTCACTCTTACATCACACTCTCTACACTCACCACACTCACTTACACTCACTCTTACACTCACACTCACTCTTACACTCACACTCACTCTTACACTCACTACTCACTCTCACACTCACTCACACTACTCTTTACTTACACTCACTCTTACACTCCACTCACTCACACTCCACTACATTCACTCTCACTTACACTCACTTCACCCACACTCACACTCACTCTTACACTACCTACACTCACTCACTCACTCTCACTTACACCAACACTCACTTTACACTTCACTCTCACTCTTACACTCACTTACTTTACACTTCACTTTCACTCACACTCTTACACTCACTCACTCTTACACTCACACTCACTCTTACACTCTACACTCTCACACTCACTCTACACTCACTACACTCACTCTCACTTACACTCACATTCACTTACACTCACTCTTACACTTACACTCACTCTTACACTCACCACACTCTCACTCACTCTTACACTCACACTCACTCTACACTACACTCACTTCACTACTCACACTTACTTCACTCTTACACTCACTCTCACACTCACTTACACTCACTCTCACTTCTACACTACACTCACTTCTACACTCACACTTCACTTCACTCACTTTACTTACACTTCACTTCACTCACACTCACTTACACTCACTCTTACTCACTCACACACTCACTCTTACACTCACACTCACTTACACTCACTCTTACACTCACTCTCACTCTTACACTCTCACTCACTCTTACACTCACTCTTACACTCTCACCACTTACACTCACTACTTACACTCACTTCACTTATACCTACTTACTCACTTCACTCTCTCACTTTCACTTCACTCACTTTACACCACTCACTCTTACACTCCACTCACTCACACCCACTCTTACTTACTTACTCACTCTTACACTACACTCACTCTACACTAACACTTACACTCACTTACACTACACTCACTTACACTCACTCTTCACCTTACACTCACTTCACTCACTCTCACTCACTCTACACTCACTTACACTCTCACTCACTCTTACACTTCACTTACTTCACTTACACTCACTTCTCACTTCTCACTCTACTTCACCTTACACTCACTCACACTCACTTCACTCTTACTCTCACTCATTTATACTCACTCTTACTTACACTCATCTACTACTCTTCACTTCACTCACTCTTCACTCACTTACATTCACTTACTTCACTACACTCACACCCACACTACTCTCACTCACTCTTACACCACACTCACACTCACTTTACTCTCACTCACTTCTACACTACACTCACACTCTCACTCACTCTTACACTCACACTCACACTTACACTCACTCTCACTCTTACACTCACTCTTACACTCACTCTCACTCTCACACAACCCTCAGTCTCCAGGTGTTTGTTGCTGGGGAAGAATGAAGCCCCGCCTCCCCCTCATCTAACCCAATCATAATAATTCCTGCATGTGATGTTATGGTCGCGAGGCAAATCCTCACCCCGGCAGCCAATCAGATGACTTGGCACCGGGACGGACGAAGGTAGCAGACACAGACCGACTGACAGCTTCTGATTCCCGGGGAAGAGCATCACGGAGCCTCCGGGAAAACACACCCTGCCGCAGATTCAAGATGCCGAACAAAACCAAGAAGGACAAGGTGAGTCTGTGGTGACGTTACCCGCTGAAACCGCAGAGATAACCGGGGACCGAGTATGTTTTACCGAGCAGCGCAGAGCTAACATGCTAAGGCCCCGCTAGCACAGGACGGCTAAGCTATCCGTTCGCTGCAGAGTTGTTAGCCGGATGAAGAGTGTGTGACTGCGGGTGTCGCCTATGAACCCGCCGCCTGATCTGGTTCAAACTCCTGCTGTTCTGGCCGGGAACTAGTTGACGATCACCCGGGCTGCTGCAGCTGGAGCCCCGGGGACGAGTCGCTGCTCGCTCCCCTCAACCCTCAATTATTCATGGGACAGAAGAGAGGCTGTTTTCCTGTTAGCTCCAGAACCCCTCACAGCAGCAACACGTCCGAACCAGGTCCCTCAGTCAGTCCTGAACCATGTCCCTCAGTCAGTCAGTCCTGAACCAGGTCCCTCAGTCAGTCAGTCCTGAACCATGTCCCTCAGTCAGTCAGTCCTGAACCATGTCCCTCAGTCAGTCAGTCTGTCTTGAATTAGGTCTCTTCAGTCTGTCTTGAATTATGTTCTTTTAGTTGGGTTGTCTTGAATTAGGTTCTTTGCTGTCAGTTGCTGTCTTGAACTATGTTCTTTGAAGGTTGTCTTGAACTATGTTCTTTAGTTAGTTAGTTAGTTGTCTTGAATTAGGTTCCTCAGTCAGTCAGTTGTTCTGAATTATGTTCTTCAGTCTGTTGTTCTGAATTAGGTTCTTTGAAGGTTGGGTTCTGAATTCAGGTTCCTTCAGTTCTGTCCTGAATTATGTTCCTCAGTTCGGTCTGTCTTGAACTATGTTCCTCAGTTAGTTGCTGTCCTGAATCAGGTCCCTCAGTTAGTCTGTCTGAACTAGGTCCCTCAGTCAGTCTTCTGAACTATGTCCCTCAGTTGCTGGTTCCTGAACCATGTCTCAGTTGGGTTGTTGGTCTGTCCTGAATTAGGTCCTTTAGTCAGTTGTTCTGAACTATGTTCCTCAGTTGTTGGGTTCTGAACTAGGTTCTTCAGTCAGTGAGTTCTGAACTAGGTCTTTAGGTTGCTCAGTCCTGAACTATGTTCTTTAGTTGTTCGGTCTGGAATTATGTCTTCTTCAGTTGGTCTGTCTTGAATCATGTCCCTCAGTCTGTTATTCTTGTCTTATGTCCTTCAGTCAGGTTGTCTTGAACTATGTCTCTAAGTTGTTGGGTTCTGAATTAGGTTCCTCAGTCAGTCTGTCTCTGAATTATGTCTTCAGTCAGTCAGTTGAGTCATTCTGAACTATGTCTCTCAGTTAGGCAGTCTTGAACTATGTCTCTAAGTCAGTCAGTCTTGAACTAGGTCTTGAAGTCAGTTCCTGAAATAGGTCTCTTCAGTTGCTGTTCTGAACTATGTCCTTCAGTTGTCAGTTCTGAATTATGTTCCTAAGTCAGTCTGTCTGAACTAGGTCTCTTTGTCAGTTCTGTCCTGAATCTATGTCTTTGAGTCAGTCTGTCTTGAACTATGTCTCTTTAGTCAGTCAGTTCTGAATTAGGTTCTGCAGTTGGGGTTGTCTGAACTATGTTCTTTCAGTTGGGGTTCTGAATTAGGTTCTTCAGTTACAGTTCTGAATTAGGTCCTTCAGTCAGTCAGTTGTCAGTGGTCTGAACTATGTTCTTTCAGTTCTGTCTGAACTATGTCTCTAGTTCTGTCTTGAACCATGTCCTTAAGTCAGTCAGTTGTTCTGAACTAGGTTCTTCAGTTCAGTCTTGAATTATGTCTCTTAAGTTAGTCAGTCAGTTCTGAACTATGTCCTCAGTCAGTTATTCTTGAACTATGTCTCTTAGTCTGTCAGTCTTAAATCAGGTCCCTCAGTTGGGTTAGTCTGTCAGTCTGTCTTGAACTATGTCTCTTTAGTTAGGTTGTCTGAACTATGTCCTCTTTAGTCAGTCTGTCCTGAATCATGTTCTCTCTGTCTCGAACCTTGTCTCTAAGTTGTCAGTCAGTCCTGAACCAGGTTCATTGGCCGGTCAACAAGAAATTATCTTCATCAGTAAGCTCGAGGATTCAGATTGTGAATAACAGATATATTTTATATTTGAGCAGATAAATCATCGTCATCACAAAATCATCATGATTAACACACCATCATCAAATCACACCATTAATCATCGTCATCATTAAATCATAACCAATAATCTTTCATCACTTCCTCTACCACTGAAGTCGTGATGTGTTCAGGTGGATTTGATCGACTCATCAGGGGCTTGTTCAACACACACACACACACACACACACACACACACACACACACACACATCATCACTACAGAATCGTCAAATTTGATACGTGATGTTTTCTGTTTGATTCACACAGGAAACAAACAAATCTGCCAAAAGCACGAAGAGCAACAGCAACACGAGTTGCGGGAAAGATAATGCCACAGACAGCACAGATGAGGTGAGTCACATGTTTAACACGCTACACGCATGATGGCTCAGGGTCGCCTGTTCAGAGCTGTCAGTCAACACAGAAACATCTGCACGGTAACAGAGCTGCTGCTCACTGAGACTGATCACGCACACAGAGACAATATATGAATGAAACTGACAAACGCACTTGATTCTTGTTGTTCTGGGTTTGCACCCTATTGGTTGAATGCACTTATTTTCAGTCGCTTTGGATAAAAGCGTCAGCTAAATGAAATGTAAAAATCTCTGACATCGTTTGTCTCTAAATGTCTAAGATCTAGCGTCTCTGAGAAATGATGATGTCATCATAAAGACAACATAATGTCATATGAAAAAATGATGTCACAACATCCTCACCATGACCTCAGCAGCTGTAAGTTCCCTTCTCTGGTTGAAGACTGAAGGTGGAGGGCGGGTCCTTCCTAAGTGCTCATTTGTTGGTTTCTGTCCCAAGAAGCAGTGTTTGTGGTTATCGAGCTAATCAAAAGTCAGGTTTAAACCTGGATACGATGGTGGTTCACTTCTGACCTGTGTTAATAGCCATTGTAACCGATACTTAACCAGATAACATAGTGTAGAAAAAGCTCTGCCCACTGACCAATCAGATCTTTTGTTGTCACCACTGGTGTTTGGTAACATGTTGTAAACCTTCATGTTACCGTGACATCTATAACACTTCTGTCCATCCTGGAGACAGATCCTCACATGACTCGCAGGTTTCCATGGTTCTTTTCCTGTTGATATTGGGGTTTTTTCTTGGTAGTTTTACTCTTGTTGAGTTAGGAACAGAGGAAGTTGCTCCTTGTTAACATCTATGAGACAAACTTTGATTTGTGAATGAGACTATACAAATTTTATTGATTGATTGGGTCAGAGTATAGTGAGAAATGTCGTCTGCTCAGTTTAACTACAGGATTACAACTTCCACCATGCATCAATGAGGGCAAGTTTAACGTGTGTGTGTTCTTTGCATGTTCAGGTGCAGCAGAGTGGCAGTAAACGTCCCAGTAACAGCACGCCTCCTCCCACGCAGCTCAACAAGATCAAATATTCAGGAGGAGCTCAGCTGGTGAAGAGGGAACGTCGTCAGAGCTCGTCACGCTTCAGCCTCACCAACAACCGAGAGCTACAGAAGCTCCCTGCGCTCAAAGGTTAGCCCGACATTAACTTGATGTTAACCAGATGACAGCCCGACATTAACTTGATGTTAACCAGATGACAGCCTGACATTAACTTGATGTTAGCTTGACATTGACCTGGGGCCTGTATTTCAAAGTGAGTTCTACATACCCAGGATTAGGGCTGCACAATATATCTAAATCTTACTGTCATCGCGATATCAACATGTGCGATATATACGCATTGCAAAAAACAGCTTGAACAGTAATTAATGGTGCTCCATGTGCCGTGCTTCGTCTTGTCAAGACGAAGCGTTAAACGTTAAAACCGTGCTGCTCTATGGCTCCGAAACCTGGAGAACCACCACTAACATCACAAACAAACTGCAAACCTTCATAAACCACTGCCTAAGACGCATCCTTGGAGTCTTCTGGCCAAACACAATTAGCAACATCAACCTGTGGGAATGCACAAAACAAGAAACAGTAGAAATACAGCTGTTAAGGAGAAAATGGAGCTGGATTGGACACACACTACGAAGAAACACAACAGAAATAACAAAACAGGCACTGACATGGAACCCACAAGGCAAACGGGGTAGAGGACGACCCAAAAACACCTGGAGAAGGAGCACAGAGCAGGAATTCAAGAAGAAAGGGCTGACGTGGAAACAGCTGGAGAGGATGGCTCAAGACAGACGAGGGTGGAAACAATTCATTAATGGCCTATGTTCCGAAAGGAATATAAAGGCCAAATAGAAATAGATGTGCCGTGCATTCACACTCTGCATGTCAATATATCAATCAATCAAATTTTATTTGTATAGTCTCATATTCACAAATCCCAGTTTGTCTCATGGTCTTTAACAAGGTGAGACGTCCTCTGTCCTTAACCCTCAACAAGAGTCAAACTACTAAAACCTTTAACGGGTAAAGAAGGTAGAAACCTCAGAGACACATGTGAGGACCCGTCTCCCAGGACGGACACAAGTGAACAGATGTCACGTGGAACAGAGAACATCAGAGAGATCAGAGTATTTACAGCTTTGATTAGAATAAACACTTTGTAGCTGAAGGTCAATGAACTGATGGATTATTGTCAGTAATGGTCGAGTATCTGAGGAGAAATATTATATATCAAGCAGACTTGGTGTGATCATAGTCTATGGTCAGGATCCACCACGATCAGGATCCACCATCAAGATCAGGATCCACCATCAAGATCAGGATCCACCATCGTCCACAGTCATTGTCCACTGCCACCATCAGGATCCACCATCAGCTGCCACCTCGGTCCTGGTCCACCACCACTATCAGATGCCAACATGATACAGGATCCACCATTATTATCACGATCAGCCAGCTAGATACATGTCGTGTATATATGGCCAATCAGATGGAGCCTGACTGCCCTAGATGCTAGTGGCTGAGGTGGTTTTAGCACATGGAGATTGTGATGGAGGGAGAGAGATGAAACGGAAAATGTGGGCGATGAAGAAGAACTTGTGGCTAAAAAAAACAGTTAAATAACAGTCTGTTATTTGGAAATATTTTGGATACAAGAGTGAACCAAAAACTTGTGGCAACCACCAGAGGAATAACGACTAATCTCCATAGCCACCTACAACACAACCACAAAGATATATAAGGAGAGTTCTATAAATCTAGCGTTAAACTACTCACGTTAAGTCAAGTGGCAGCAAAACAGTCCAACAGACATTCATTCATCAAAGTTTAGCAAGTGTTACTCATAATGAGAGAACATCAAAGCGCAACAAAGAATAAACAGAGGCCATTGCACGTTGTTTGTCTGAGGACATGATATCAATACAGGGAGCAGAGAGAGTTTTACTATAAAAACACATCAACATAATCACAGATGTTTTACCAGCTGTTCCTACTGCATTCATTAGCTGTACCTGTTTCTTTTATTCTGGATAATGCTCACTCATACCTAGAGGAAAACCTGGGTTTCATGTGACCACTTAGCCTGACTGTGTGTGTAAGGTTAAGTCGAGCTGGATAACTGAAAGATATCCTGGGTATGTTGAACTCACTTCTTAGTACAGGCCCACGTCAGGTTTTCATCACACTAACATCCGATGAGGATCTAGATCTTTCATAAACTCATCAGAGGAGCTGAAAGGATCTTGTGGGTCTCTGAAGACCCTGGTCCTCCTCAGAGACTCGAACAATCCACACCAGCTCCACAGATCCTCTAAGAACATGATGTCATGTTTCAAAGGAAGGGATTGGTCAGTGGGCGGAGCTTTATACTGTTCGATCTCTTATGCTGAACAGATAACCTGCTCCAAGTTAAGTTGGAGATAAGTTACAATGGTGATTTACCCAGATAAGAAGTGAACAAGCTTCGTAGGACTGAAAACTCTAAATTCAACCTGATGTTACCCCGATAACCACAAATCCTGCTTCGTAGTACAGTTAACCAGATGGTAGCCTGATGTTAACCTGACGTTGACCTGATGCACAGCAACTCTTTATGTCCCTCTGTGGCCAATCAGACTAACGTCTGTCAGCTGGTAGCTTGTATGTTTTGACTCAGTGTCATAATACCTGCCCCCCCCAGATGCGCCCCCGGAGGAGTGTGAGGAGCTGTTTGTGCAGAAGCTGCGTCAGTGCTGCGTCCTGTTCGATTTCGTCAGCGACCCACTCAGTGACCTCAAATACAAAGAGGTGAAGAGGGCGGGGCTCAACGAGATGGTCGAGTATATCACACACAACAGTGACGTGGTGACCGATTGCATCTACCCTGAGGCCGTCGTCATGGTGACAGACCACACACACTCACACAAACGCACGTTGTGACCCTGCTGAGTTTCATGTTTATCAGATCTATGAAGTTTAATAAAGATAATTCGAACAAACAGCAGCAGCATGACCTTAAATCAATATCAGTTATTGATTATAACAAACTTTTCAAACGATGAAACTGATGGATCCTGTGATCGATTATTGATAATCTAAGAATTATCTAATTTAAATGTCTTATTACTCTTGAAGATTCTTTATCCTGATTTTAAATTGCACATTGTAACTATGTTTTTAAAAGTTGGATAAATAATTTTAATTGTCTGATCAACTTAAAGTTGCAGTGTGTAGAATTTAGTGACATCTAGTGGTGACGTGTCATGTTGCAGCTGAACACCCCTCACCTCACCCCCCCTTCCAAACATGAAAGAGAACCTGTGGTAATGTAATGGCAGATTTTGCATTTGTGTAATGTTTAATAGAAGAACAGATATGTATTTAGAAGAAGTAGAGAACAAATGTGTTTCTGTGACTTACAAAAGTTGCAGAGGGGACTATAAGTGTTTATGGCCCTCACATGTGAGTCTTAGCAAATGCTTCACTGCAGGGGTTATTTAGTGTGTCTGATGGAGATGGGTGAGGGGAACTCTGCATTGTATACAGGACTGGGGTCTTTTGATGTTGTAAAGCTAGATAGGGGATCTCGGAGACAGATTGTCTCACACCAGAAAGGCACACCAGGGGGGTGAGACGGAGATCTGAGACAGGAACTCTGCCCAACCTGGTCAGACATCAAGAGACTGAAGAATACCTTTTGGCTCCTCGCGGGGAGGGGCTTCTGATTGTATAAGTGAAGTGATTCTCCTGTGCTCTGTGCTCATTCTGTACACGTCACACTAGGTGGCTGTGTGGGGTGAGCCCACCTGCAGGTGTTTTAGTTGAAATTTCCTAGAGACAATGTTATGTGTGTATTATTATACAATAGAGTATGATTATTAAACAGAAACTGCCACCACAGTAACCTTCAGTTTTCATAAAAACTCAAAGGGTTTAGTTTGTCCAGTCTGGGCTACAACAAGAAACATGGCGGTCTCCATAGAGGGGACCCCCCCCTGATGTAGATATAGAGTATTTCAATATAAAGGCCCATTCCAGGGTAAATAAAACAACAATTTGAATAATGTAGATGAAACACACTCATGAAAACATCAATAGGATTATTTTATATAAAAGGGTTAGGGTCAATAGATCCCGTTCACCTAAATCCTCCACACTGGACCTTTAAACCCTGAGTTTAAAAACACCTGTCTTTTAATTTCACTCTTCATGCCTCAGCCAGTGACTGGAGGCTTTATGTTTTCAGGTTGTCCGTCCGTCCCATTCTCATGAACGCCTTGAGAGAATTTCTTGAAATTTTGTACAAATATTCACATGGACTCCAGGATGTGGCCAAAGGTCAAAGGTCACTCTGACCTCTCAAACACATGTGAATGTAATATCTCAGGAACATCTGAATTCTTATAAATTTGTCTCACATGTTCACTTGGACTCACTGATTAACTGATTGGATATCAGTTGTCACTTGGAAGATGAATTGATTACATTTCACTCGTCAAAGGTAAAGGTCACCGTGACCTTATATGAATCTGGAAAACTAAAATTATCTTGAAATATCTACACGGAAACTGCACTGGTTGGCGGTGATTCTAGTTGTTTCTTATTTTTATTGTTTCATTTTTGTAGTTTTAATTTCTGAAATAATAATCATCTCAGCCAGAGCCGCTCGTAACCTGATTTTGAAAGGTGCTGTGATGTTAACATTGTCGTAGTGTTAACGTTACAACGCAGAGTGTGGTCGTGACAGTTGTGTGTTTTTGTTCAGTTTTCAGTGAACTTGTTCCGGACTCTTCCTCCGTCATCAAACCCGACCGGAGCAGAGTTTGATCCCGAGGAGGACGAACCCACGCTGGAGGCTGCCTGGCCTCACCTGCAGGTGGTGTGTGTGTGTGTGTGTGTGTGTGTGTGTGTGTGTGTGTGTGTGTGTGTGTGTGTGTGTGTGTGTGTGTGTGTGTGTGTGTGTGTGTGTGTGTGTGTGTGTGTGTGTGTGTGTGTGTGTGTGTGTGTGTGTGTGTGTGCCATTTTAAACATAGACCTACAGAGTGAGCACATTTTGGACTGTCCTCACTTTTTCAATGGGCTGATGAGGGTTAAGACATTCAGGGTTTAAGTGATCATCTTTATATACAGTCACTGATCATCTTTATATACAGTCACTGATCATCTTTATAGGCCACTATATATGGTTATTGATGTTTTTTATAAACCGTGTTTGTCTCCACAGCTCGTGTACGAGTTCTTCCTTCGTTTTCTGGAGTCTCCAGATTTTCAGCCAAACGTCGCCAAAAAATACATCGACCAGAAGTTTGTTATGTCGGTAAGAACAGATCAATGTGTTGACGTTTGACACGATGACGTATGAGACTTTGACTCTGGGTTTGTTGACATGTTGAAGCTTCTGGAGCTGTTCGACAGCGAGGACCCCAGAGAGAGAGACTTTCTGAAGACCATCCTCCACCGCATCTACGGCAAGTTCCTCGGCCTCCGAGCCTACATCCGCCGCCAGATCAACAACATCTTCTACAGGTTAGAACCTGCACTGAGATCACAGCAGCTGACAGCACATACACACTCCATGGTGACAGATCACACTCAAATTAAACAGTCTGGTCTCACGAACTTTGTCTGAAATCACTCACTAATGACTATATAGTGAATTCGCCATTTTGTATTTCTGAATGTTTGGTGAATTTATTTACACCCTATATATCGTTTCCCACAATGCATCATGAAAAGTTTTGTACAACATGCAACATATCCCATCATGCATTGCGCTCGCGGGCGGAGAGACGGCTGTATAGCTGTCCGTAGTCTCTGCGTCCATAGCCAGGGAATGTTTGTTTATTTATTGCAAGTCGTATCGCCATCGCGATATTAAACAACGTTATTGCCAATCACAAATTGTCCTAATGTCGTGCAGCTCTAATACAATCATGAATGTGGTTCTGATGTTTTACAGATTTATTTATGAGACAGAACATCACAACGGAATCGCTGAGCTGCTGGAGATACTGGGCAGGTAACACACACACGCACACATATACACAAACAACTGTTTCCGTGTAACATGTTTAATTTTTCATCTCTCTCTGTCTTTTTCTCTCTCTCTGTCTCTCTCTGTCTCTCTCTGTCTCTTTCTGTCCATCTGTCTCTCTCGCTTTCTCTCTGTCTGTCTTTTCTCTTTCTGTCTGTCTTTTTCTCTCTCTCTCTCTGTCTCTCTATGTGTCTCTCTCTGTCTCTTTCTGTCCCTCTGTCTCTCTCTCTGTCTCTCTCTCAGTATTATCAATGGCTTCGCTCTACCGTTGAAAGAAGAACACAAGATGTTTTTGATTCGAGTTTTGTTGCCCCTTCACAAAGTCAAGTCTCTGAGCGTCTACCACCCTCAGGTCAGTCCTCACATTGTCTGTGACATCATCAGTGATGTCATCAGGACTGGATGTAACCATGTGAGTGTCTCTCCTCAGCTGGCGTACTGTGTGGTCCAGTTCCTGGAGAAGGACAGCAGCCTCACCGAACCGGTGAGTTGAACCTCCTCTGTTTCCATGACAACACAGTCAGAACTGCTGCTGTTGATGGGCCATGTTGTTTTTATAGTAATGTAGAGGGTGGGCACCTGTGTGATGTGTGTAACATGTAGAAGCACATATGTTTCACACCTTGCAGGTGATCATAGGTCTGCTGAAGTTCTGGCCAAAGACTCACAGTCCAAAGGAGGTGATGTTCCTGAACGAACTGGAGGAGATCCTGGACGTCATTGAGCCGTCAGAGTTTGTCAAAGTCCAGGAGCCGCTCTTCAGACAGCTCGCCAAGTGTGTGTCCAGCCCACACTTCCAGGTAACAACACCTCAACTGAACATCTGTAGTTATTTTACAGTTGATGGTACAGTTGTATTTTATTATCTATTCTTGATGACACTCAAAGCCCTTTACGGCACAGTTTTTACCGTTCACCCATTCACACACACATTCATACACTGGATCTAAGTGCAGCACTTTCTCTATGAGATCGGCACAGACATCGGGGGCCATTCGGGGTCCAGTATCTTGCCCAAGGACACTTAGGTATGTGGAAGGGGAAGACTGGGATTCGAACCAGAGGACGACCTGCTCTATCTCCTGAGCCACAGCCACGCTGATGTATGTTCAAAACTCAAGTGATTAACGAGGGTTCTGGTCCTGTCTGTCCTCACCTGTCTGATGATGATGATGATGATGATGATGATGATGATGGGGATGAAGATGGGGATGATGACCATGAAGGGGATGATGATGTCGGTGATGATGATGACAGTGGTGCTGATGATGGTGATGAAGGTCGTCATCACCACTTACTCTTGTTGAGGGTTAAGAACAGAGGATGTCTCACCTTGTTAAAGCCTATGAGACAAACTGTGATTTGTGAATATGGGCTATACAAATTAAATTTGATTGATTGATATATTGAAGGTGATGATGATGATGGTGGTGATGGTGATGAAGATGATGATGATTACAATGACGATGATGATCATGTCATCTGTGCAGGTGGCAGAGCGAGCGTTGTATTACTGGAATAACGAGTACATCATGAGTCTGATCAGTGACAACGCCACCGTGATCCTCCCCATCATGTTTCCTGCTCTCTACAAGAACTCCAAGAGCCACTGGAACAAGTAACACACACACACACACACACACACACACACACACACACACACACACACACACACACACACACACACACACAAACTGATACTAATCAATACAGGATCAATACTCCACATACACATTCTGATCGTTTACTGCTGCTCTGGCTCAAACTGAAACACAGTTTAGTTATTGTTCACTCTTCGTGCTAAGCTAAGCTAGGCCAGCTGTGCACTGAATGAAAACATGAACATAAAAAAACGTAGAAATGTTTCTGTAAATATTGAATTATCTGTTATTGATCAGGAAACAAAACAAAGAACTGAAGCTGCTTCCTGAAGTACTCTTCCTCTTCCTCAGGACGATCCATGGTCTGATCTACAACGCTCTGAAACTCTTCATGGAAATGAACCAGAAACTGTTTGACGACTGTACACAACAGTACAAGGCTGAGAAACAGAAGTAACACACAGACACACACTGATTCATTATTGTTGTTTTGATTATTGGTAATTGATGAATTGCAGCAGCTATTGTGTCATTCAGTGATGTCACCTGTGAATGTCAACTTTCTGATTGACTGATGAAGTTTTTGTATTGTTTCCTTTAGAGAGAAATACAAAGTGAAGGAGAGAGAGGAGATCTGGCACAAGATCAAAGAGCTGGCCCAACAGAACCCACAGGTACGTCCTCACATGTCTCCTCACTGTCCCCTCACATGTCTCCTCACATGTCCCTCACATGTCTCCTCACAGTCCCTCGCCTGTCTCCTCACGTGTCCCATCACCTGTCTCCTCACATGTCTCCTCACTGTCCCCTCACATGTCTCCTCACATGTCCCCTCACATGTCTCCTCACAGTCCCCTCGCCTGTCTCCTCACGTGTCCCATCACCTGTCTCCTCACATGTCTCCTCACTGTCCCCTCACCTGTCTCCTCACATGTCCCCTCACATGTCTCCTCACAGTCCCTCGCCTGTCTCCTCACCTGTCTCCTCACATGTCCCTCACCTGTCTCCTCACATGTCCCCTCACATGTCTCCTCACAGTCCCCTCACCTGTCTCCTCACGTGTCCCATCACCTGTCTCCTCACATGTCTCCTCACTGTCCCTCACATGTCTCCTCACATGTCTCCTCACTGTCCCCTCACATGTCTCCTCACTGTCCCCTCACATGTCTCCTCACAGTCCCCCCGCCTGTCTCCTCACATGTCTCCTCACTGTCCCCTCACATGTCTCCTCACCTGTCTCCTCACATGTCCCCTCACATGTCTCCTCACAGTCCCTCGCCTGTCTCCTCACGTGTCCCCTCACCTGTCTCCTCACATGTCCCCTCACATGTCTCCTCACAGTCCCCTCGCCTGTCTCCTCACGTGTCCCATCACCTGTCTCCTCACATGTCTCCTCACTGTCCCCTCACATGTCCCCTCACATGTCTCCTCACTGTCCCCTCACATGTCTCCTCACATGTCTCCTCACTGTCCCCTCACATGTCTCCTCACCTGTCTCCTCACATGTCCCCTCACATGTCTCCTCACCTGTCTCCTCACATGTCCCTCACATGTCTCCTCACGTGTCCCATCACCTGCTCCTCACATGTCTCCTCACTGTCCCTCACATGTCTCCTCACCTGTCTCCTCACATGTCCCCTCACGTGTCTCCTCACGTGTCTCCTCACATGTCTCTTCACTGTCCCTCACATGTCTCCTCACATGTCTCCTCACTGTCCCCTCACATGTCTCCTCACCTGTCTCCTCACATGTCCCCTCACATGTCTCCTCACCTGTCTCCTCACATGTCCCCTCACATGTCTCCTCACGTGTCCCATCACCTGTCTCCTCACATGTCTCCTCACTGTCCCCTCACATGTCTCCTCACCTGTCTCCTCACATGTCCCCTCACGTGTCTCCTCACGTGTCTCCTCACATGTCTCTTCACTGTCCCCTCACATGTCTCCTCACATGTCTCCTCACTGTCCCCTCACATGTTTCTTCACATGTCTCCTCACCTGTCTCCTTACTGTTCCCTCACCTGTCTCCTCACATGTCTCCTCACCTGTCTCCTCACATGTCTCCTCACTGTCCCTCACATGTCTCCTCACTGTCCCCTCACATGTCTCCTCACAGTCCCCTCGCCTGTCCCCTCACATGTCTCCTCACAGTCCCCTCGCCTGTCTCCTCACATGTCTCCTCATGTCTCCTCACTGTCCCTCACATGTCTCCTCACCTGTCTCCTCACATGTCCCCTCACATGTCTCCTCACAGTCCCCGCCTGTCTCCTCACGTGTCCCATCACCTGTCTCCTCACATGTCCCCTCACCTGTCTCCTCACATGTCCCCTCACATGTCTCCTCACGTGTCCCATCACCTGTCTCCTCACATGTCTCCTCACTGTCCCTCACATGTCTCCTCACCTGTCTCCTCACATGTCCCTCACGTGTCTCCTCACGTGTCTCCTCACATGTCTCCTCACATGTCCCCTCACATGTCTCCTCACGTGTCCCATCACCTGTCTCCTCACATGTCTCCTCACTGTCCCCTCACATGTCTCCTCACATGTCTCCTCACGTGTCTCCTCACATGTCTCCTCACTGTCCCTCACATGTCTCCTCACAGTCCCCTCGCCTGTCTCCTCACATGTCTCCTCACATGTCTCCTCACTGTCCCTCACATGTCTCCTCACATGTCTCCTCACTGTCCCCCACATGTCTCCTCACTGTCCCCTCACCTGTCTCCTCACTGTTCCCTCACCTGTCTCCTCACATGTCTCCTCACTATCCCTCACCTGTCTCCTCACAGTACCCTCACCTGTCTCCTCACATGTCTCCTCACGTGTCCCATCACCTGTCCCTCACCTGTCCCCTCACCTGTCTCCTCACGTGTCCCATCACCTGTCTCCTCACCTGTCCCCTCACCTGTCTCCTCACGTGTCCCCTCGCCTGTCTCCTCACGTGTCCCATCACCTGTCCCCTCACCTGTCTCCTCACGTGTCCCATCACCTGTCCCCTCACCTGTCTCCTCACGTGTCCCCTCGCCTGTCTCCTCACGTGTCCCATCACCTGTCCCCACTCCGTCCCTCACCTGTCTCCTCACCTGTCCCTCACCTGTCTCCTCACGTGTCCCATCACCTGTCTCCTCACGTGTCCCATCACCTGTCTCCTCACCTGTCTCCTCACGTGTCCCATCACCTGTCTCCTCACGTGTCCCATCACCTGTCTCCTCACCTGTCTCCTCACTGTCCCCTCACCTGTCTCCTCACAGTCCCCTCACACAGTCCCCTCACGTGTCCCATCACCTGTTTCCTCACTGTCCCATCACCTGTCTCCTCACGTGTCCCATCACCTGTCTCCTCACATGTCTCCTCACTGTCCCCTCACCTGTCTCCTCACAGTCCCTCGCCTGTCTCCACAGTCCCCTCGCCTGTCTCCCCACGTGTCCCTCACCTGTCTCCTCACTGTCCCCTCACGTGTCCCATCACCTGTCTCCTCACCTGTCCCCTCACCTGTCTCCTCACTGTCCCCTCACCTGTCTCCTCACTGTCCCATCACCTGTCTCTCACCTGTCTCACCTGTCTCCTCACTGTCCCCTCGCCTGTCTCCTCACGTGTCCCATCACCTGTCTCCTCACCTGTCCCCTCACCTGTCTCCTCACTGTCCCCTCTCTAAATGACTGTGTTCTTTTTGACCTTCAGACCAACAAGCTCCACCCTCTCCGCCCTGGACTCCCCCCACAGGATGAGGTCAGGTTTTTAGTTGATTAGTTATTGAATTATTGAATTGATTGATTATTTATTGATGATCAGTATGTGATTGATCTGAATCTGTCCTGATGACGTCATATTTATAATTTATAAAAGAAAGATTTATATTTTTAATTTAAAAAGATATTTCATCTAAAATCATCTGATCAGTTTTTTATCTGGACACTAATGTTTTGCATACTGTGTGTGTGTTTGTCTGTGTGTGTACAGTACATGTTGTACAGTGACAGTACTGTAGCTGTGTACTCGATGGAAATAGAAACTCCGACAGTTGAAGACATTCAGCTACTGAAGAAGACAGTGGAGAGTGAGGCCTCACAGGTACACACACAGACACACACAGTGAAACACAGTGACACACACACACTAGTTGTGTAACAGCCTATGTGTGTCTCAGGGTGTGAAGAAGGACCAGGCTCTGATGAGGAGAAAGTCTGAACTTCCTCAGGACGTCTTCACCATCAAAGCTCTGGAGGCTCATAAGAGAGCGGAGGAGTATCTGACAGCCAATCAGGAGGCTCTCTGACCGGGGGGCGGCTCCTTCTTTGCAAAAACCCGCTTCCCTCCTGTCCGTTTCTTAGGGGAGGAAGTTAACGTTGTCGTGGAGACGCTGTTCCGGGGTCAGGTGAGGGCGGAGCTGACGCAGTGTTCTAAGAAAAAAAAAGAAAAGGCCTCTCACCTCTGCCCCTGGTGGCTGACAACAAGAAGGACAGTGTCAAACCTCCGCCCTGTCCTCGCCATCGCTTCACCTGTCACAGTGTGAACACCATCAGGTCCCTGAATGCACCGCCAACATCTCCCTGAGCGCTTCGCTAACAGGTCCCTGAAAACGCCACTAGCAGGTCCATGAACGCACTGCCAACAGTTCCATGAGCCTCGACAGGTCCAGTGAAGGCGGAGTCAGAAGATGACTGTCACATTAACGGACTGACGAGGAGACACAGTGAATGTAGACGTCCAATCAGCTTCCAGTAAATCCTGGAGGAACAGAAGTTTGATTCCAACATGATTTAATTTCTCTTTCCCTGATTGCTTGGTTTTATTTTGTTGAAAAGTCTCATCATCCACTTTAGACCAATGATGAACGTTTTTTGCTTTCCTCTGTTAAAACTGTAGAGATGTAGCCGTTACTCATCAGGTCAAAGGTCAAACCAAGCGATGAATAGTCGAGGCTCTGAGGACAGACTAAAACCTGACGTGGCCGTTGGACCTTGATTGATCGAAACGGAAGGAAAAGGACCCGTCTGATTGGTTTGTGAGGACGAAGCAGCAGCAGCTGAACGCAGGTGAACCAGGTTTCATTTCTGACCTCTGACCTCTGACCTGGACACCCGGGCTCTGGTTTTTTGCTAACTGCTGTCAGTCTTTATTTGCGAGCTCCCCTAGAGGGCGCAGCCATGTGGAGGGAACAAGTAGCATTGCATGGTTTAAGTCCGCCCACACACTTGTGACATCACGGCTGCTGAAGCCAATGACAATTCATCATTTACGTCTTTAAATCTTCACACAGGACGACTGGGATTTCAACCCGCCAAAATAAAATGCTGAGCTTGAACAGTTTGCGGCGAATGTGTGATCAGACTCGGATTCCCATGATCCTCTGCTGCGACACTTCTGTTTACAAACGTCAGCAACACGTTAACTCTGTTTTTAATAGAAACAAAAATCACAGTTTATTCATAAATGAAACCTTTGACATCAAAGAAACTTCACTGGACTTTATTTGTGAAAGATGCAGATAAACAATTTTTATTTTCTGACAAACATTTAACGTCGGATTGTAAAAAAATAGAGTAAAGGTCAGAGAGTAAAAAACAAAATTTGACTGTTTCCCGGAGAAAATAAATTCATGTGGATAAATTAAATTTATCTCTCTCATTTCGTTTGCTCAAAATCACGAGGTTTGTTTGATTTGATGGAATATTATTGTTAATAACTTCACGTAAATTTTCCCTCGTAGTTAAATGGTCATGTGACCTTCAGGTCAGGACGTCATCTTTTTCAGGTTTTGTGTGAACTTGTACGTTAAATGTTGAACGCAATTTAGTGACAAATCAATCTGCTTCCATGGACTCGGACAACGCCCCCTCATCAGACCCGGCCCTTTTTTCCCTCACCGTCATGTGGGCTTGTCCTTCATTGATCAGCTGTCAGTCAAACCAGTGACCATTCCTTTGGTGGGATAGCCCCGCCTCTCTTGTTCTCACCTCTGGACAAAACGGTGATCACAGCCCTGGACTTGGACTTGATCATGTTGAGCTCTGTCCACCAGGGGGCAGAACAGGACGTCTCAGCTTAACTCCTGACCTGACATGTGCTCTACTGCCCCCCCCACTGGTCATGGTTGATCTGCCCCCTGCTGGACACATGATGAATGTGTGAGCTCAGTTTTTATTCCAGGATTCAGTTTATTTTTACCTTTAATGAGTCCGAACATCACATGAGTGATTTTGTACAAATGTTCATGTACAGAAGAAAATAAAAGAAATATAGTGTTTGACAGAGTTTGATTTACACACACGCACACACTGTGCACGTACACAAGCACACACACATATACACGCACACAAATACACATTGGGTATTTTAATAAAAGTGGGAATATGAGACTTTACCCTAAAAATCTAACATTTAATCAATTAATCAATAATTTCATTTATAAACAAAACAATGAGATATTTGTTTATACTTTTTCCAAAACAAAAAAAAAACGAATGTTTGCAGCTGTTGTCAGGACGACCTGTGACATCACAGCATTTCCTGTCTGAAACCTGCTGTCATTTTCAAAATAAAATGTCAGAAACATGATGAGGTTTGATCAGCTGATATTTATCAGACATGATTCCCTCAGTGTTTGTCAGGGGCTTTGACCTTGTTAGTTTGAAATCTATAAAGTCATTGATTTTATTTATCAGTTCAGTAAATAACATTTATTCTGAAAACATGACAGTGGAAACTTCCTGTTCAATACGTTTACGTTATTGGTCCTCATCTCTGACCAATTAACTGATGAGTTAGATTCTCAGCGGATTTCATCTGAAGAATTAAATTCAACCAATCAATTGATCAGTTACGTATTGATAAAATTAGCGTAGTGTAACCCCATCCCCTCCCCCATTTCCGTCACTGAGTCTGACAACAATAAAGTTTTACTGTGACGTTCATGCTGTTACTTCAGTGTCCCTGAAATGGTTGTGGTGCGTTCAGGGCCCGCTGATGTCGCCATGGTGGCTGAGGTGCAGGGCGCCGGCGGTGTGCCGGCTTTGCAGCGTGTGTTGGACCATGTCCATCCACTGGTCGTCGGAGATTTCCTGGGCCCACGCCGGCACGCCGAGTGACGGCAAAGCCACGGCTGCCATTGTCCTCTTCACCAGCTCCACGTGGTCTGTGGAGATCAGGAAGTGATGTCATGATCAGCTTGTTTTCATTTAAAAAGCTTTATTTAAATGAATAAAACCAGAAAAATGTTTCTGTCCTTAATGACAACAGTTACCATAGTAACCACAGTAATGACAGTACGAGGGTAGAAGACTCGTGGACGACAGACCTGCGTCCATGGGGATGGAGGCTCGGCTCCTCAGAGACGCCGCCCCCTCCGGGTCGTCGTCCTCATCACTGTCAGGGGGCGGAGCTTCAGGAAGGTGGAGGCCCATCACCTGGAAGAGACGGTACGTTTACTTGTAATAGAGTATAATTACATCAATATTGATACTTGATACAGGTAATGGAGTAGTTTTACTGCAGTATTGACTTCACCTCGATCCTCTGCTGCAGCTGCTCAGCGTTTGAAGGCTCCTCGTCCTCGATGACGTGCACGCTCTCAGGATCCTGGTTCAAAGGTTGGTAATAATACCCCCCTCCTCCTCCCCCTCGCCATCCAGCTCCAACTCTTCTCCCTCCTCCTCCTCCTCACCCCCTCCCTGGCCCCCACTCCACATGGCTCCCGGCGACGGAAGTGGCAGCGTTCCATTGGCCGTACGTTCGTTTTCTCCCAGCTCGTCCTCGGAGCTCGGTAAGACTCTCTCCGGTCCCATGGCGGAGCTCCGCACTTCCATCCACAGACAAAGACACCTGCAGGGGGCAGCACAGAGTCAGATTGTACGTCCTGTTCTGCCCTCTATAGGCAGAGAGTTGTTTCTACAACTTCAAACAATCTGTAACATGATCTGATCAATAACTAATTAATTCTTAACGTCGTATATCGATCAATCACATGTTATTTGTCTCATAGATGTTAACAAGGATCAACTTCCTCTGTTCTTAACTCAACTAGAGTCAAATAGAAACTTAGTGATCAGTGAATAAAGCTCAGTCCCATGTGAGGATCCTCTCCCAGGACACAAGTCCAACAGGTGCTGATGGAACTGAACACATCAACACAACAACAGGATTCACTACATGAGAAGAACCAGTTTGTAACTTCATGTTTAAAGTGTTTCTACAGAATGTCTGATGGAGATGAAGGAGCAGAGGAACTGAGGACTTCCTGATGGTAGAAGATGTGAGGAGACGTGTATCAAGAAGTCTGGTTGTGATCATAGTCCTCGATCAGCTGACACCATCAGGATCTATGGTCCATGATCACATACTCTTAGCATGATTTAGCATGTTAGCTGCTCTGAAGTGATCTTTTACTTCCTCCTCCACTCATCATAGTACTTCCTCTTTCTACCTGCAGATTCTTCAACTTAAACAAACGGATCTCGGATCAATACATCAGCTGTTCCCTTATACAGTCGATCACTGATTCATCAATTAATCTATTCCAATAATCAATGTCATTTATATAGCAACGTGTGTGTTTAGTTTGTTTTTACTCAGAAACTGATTTTGATCTGTAGACGTCACCTACATCAATCAATCAATCAGCTGTCAGATTATTATTGATGAAGGCCTCTGATTGGTCTAGACACCTGAGGAGAAGCGGATCTGGTGTAAAGGTCAGAGGTCACAGAGACGCTGATCAGCTAACATGCTAACGCTGCGGTGTTACCTGGCGCATCTGGAGCGGCTAACTGCTAACTGCTGCTGTGTTTCCGGTGGTGAAACTTTCTCTTCCTGTTGTTTTTTCACGTCACAGTTATAAACCTTCTCCAGGTGAGTGACGCGTTCAGACGCTCACCTGTCTGTCTGTCCGCCTGTCTCCGTCTGTCTCCGTCTGTCTGTTTCCGTCTCTCTGCTCGGAGCTGCAAGTGTTAGCTGGTAGCTGTTAGCCGCTGCTAGCGGCAGCTGCGGATCAGGCGCTTCCGGGTGTGTCACGACGCAGCAACGAAACCTACGTCAGACGGTTTTTTTTTTAATAACAACTTTATTAACAACAAATATTAAGAAAAATAACAAAAAATAAAGAAGCGTCGTTTTTGTTTTTATGTAATTTTGAGTATCAGTTAATGATTCATATATTTTGGATTCCCTAAACCGCAGGTCCCTGAACGCACCGCCAATTCGGTTTAAAGAGACACGTGAAAAATAAATAATAAATAATTCTGATTAAATATGAATAATCACAATATTGATTTTATCATAAATAATCAAACACATTTAAGGATTAAAACAATTTCAAAAATAAATGTTAAAGTAAATAAAATCATTAAAACTTAACTCTAAATAATGTTTGTGCTGTATGTAAAGATATGACGTAATAACGGGTTTATTAAATTGTGTGTGCACGTGTGTGCGTTCCTCTTCGTCGTTCGCATAAGACTTATTTTGAAAATCCGGAGAGGAAGTGTCAGCAGGTGATCGTGTCGATGTTTCTGATCAGCTGATCGATCACCTCCTGATCACTAATCAATAATAGATATCGATCATTAATACTCTCACAATCCCCCTTTTATCCACGTGACGTCACCAACAAAGAAGGCGGCTCAGCGGGTTGTGACGTCACACGGGTAAAGATGGTGTAGGAGGAAGAGGTATCACTCCGATCAGTTTTATTTCAGTGTTTAGGTTCATATGTGAATTAAGTTCAATAAAAAATAATTAAGTCAATAGAATTAAAAGTTTTGCTAAAAAGAAGTGTTGTAAAACACTAAGTCAGTTTTCACAGTTTGTGTTTATATCAAATAACAATGGATGCATCTATTTCTCTGAAACGTTATTTCACTTAAAAACTATCAATGATGTGATATTTTACATGTGACGTCATCATAAATCAAAGCTTTTCAGAAAGTTGTGAGATGATTGTTTTTCATTGGAATATGAATATATCTTTTTTTCTTTTAATGAAACATGATGTTTGGTCTCAGTGAATCCGCTCAGAGTGAGACCTCCTGTGTTCCTCCTCTCTCTGGGACTCTGTGACCGACGGACGGAGCCTCGGCCGCTCTCACATCGAAGCTGATCAATCGATACCGGATCGATCGACTGTGACGTCGCGGTCTATCAGAACCGGCGCGTGGTCTGCAGCGAGTGATGACATCATTGCGTGAGAGTCCCGATCCTTCCCTCGTCATCTGATCGATCATTTATCAGGTTCATTGATCAGCTCACAGCTTAACCAATCAGAGACGGAGTTTATTATTGATCAATGATCAGCTGCTCATAAATACTATTGATTAATCGATTGTTGAGCAACTCTGCTTTATTGTTGAACAAATACATTTTCAGTACTGATAATTAAATATTTAAAGTTAATCATCTGAAACTGATCAGCACCGATCAATAATCGATCACTGACTGATTTTTCTATTACAGGAGCTAGAATTATTGATTGCAGAGAGAAAACTCATCAAACATTGATCGCTTTCATTCATTGTCAGTCTGTCGATTGATCTGTGGTGAGAGTTCATTGATCATGTATCAGCTGATAGAGAATCAATTATTGAAAAGCTAAGTTTAAGATCAGATTACTTCTCTGCCGATAAACTTATAGATGTTTGTGGCAGTTGTGGTTATAAATTGATCACATGCTGGATCAATATGTTCACCGATATGAGGGAAAGTATTTCAGCTACTTCATTAATAAACATGTTTTGAAATATACTTACGACAGTTTAATCTCCACGTTCCTGCAGGTACCCCAGGTGCTCCTGGTGCCCCCAGTTCTCCTGGTCCCATCCAGGATGCTGCCAGCCTCCATCCAGATCACAGGGGAGCAGCTATCAGCGGCCGAGGTTCAGGACATCTGCGAGAGTCTGAAGGAGGACAGCGTTCGGCTGCTGTCCATCCGAGGCTGCCAGCTCTCTGATCGCGACTTTGGACGAATCTGTCGCAGCGTTGCCGAGTCACGCTCGCTCGCTCAGCTCAACCTTAACCTGGGCGTGGTCTCCAGCATCAGCAGAACTCGACACCTGTCTGACGCCATGAGCACCAACCGATCCCTGCAGACCCTATTGTGAGTAGACTAGCAGGGACCAATCAAACGCTCCGACTCATCTCAGTGGCTGTTAATACAAGACCAAGTGATGACCAATCGTCATGGTCCAGGTGACCTCGCTGAAGTTCATCTGAACCGTGACAATTCGTCCACTGGGGACCATGTAATTGGTTTGACTTTGTTTCCCCCCAGTCTCCATGGCAGCCCGCTCTTGGACGCTGGCCTGGTGACCCTGAACTTGGCGCTGTCGACCCACCCGGCCCTGGTCTGTCTGGATCTAGGAGACTGCATGCTCGGAGATGAGGCGCTGGGTCTGATCTGCGGGATGCTGCCCCCTGATGGAGCAAAGTCAGGTAACAAACACCTGAACGTCACTTAAAGAAAATACACAAAAACCACCTGGTACCATCTTAGCAACCAATGGAAACTCTACCTCATAACAACACAGTGACCTTACTGAACACCCTAGCAACCACACAGAGCAACACTGACTTCCCTAGTAACCACCTAGACAACACCCAACCCCTGTGTCGGGGTGAGGCAGGAGGCGACACTCAGGACGAAGGATGCATCCAAAGTTGCAGTTGCATTGTCCTCATTTTGGATCACCTTGGCAACCAGCTAATAATTCTATAGTAACCTCCTGAACAAAATTGATGGGAGGATGATCATGTGATAGGAGTGAAAGCTCCAGAGCAAATAACCAAAACCCTAACCCTACTGTGTGTGTGTGTGTGTGTGTGTGTGTGTGTGTGTGTGTGTGTGTGTGTGTGTGTGTCGTGTGTGTGTGTGTTCGTGTGTGTGTGTTCGTGTGTGTTCGTGTTCCTGTACCATATTAAACATAGACCTACAGAGTGAGCACATTTTGGACTGTCCTCACTTTTTCAATGGGCTGATGAGGGTTAAGACTTTACTTTCTACGTGTGTGCGTAGGCCTGAGGGAATTGACGCTCAGCGCTAACGCAGGAATCAGCTCCAAAGGTTGGGCTCGACTCAGCATCGCTGTGGCCCACAGCTCTCAGCTCCGAGTCCTCAACCTGGACTACAACCTGCTGGGTAATCAATCGACATCCTGTTTATTATCTATCCACTTCCTGTTAAATCATCAATCAACTTCCTGTTTATTATCTATCCACTTCCTGTTCATTCATCAATCAACTTCCTGTTTATTATTTATCCATTTCCTGTTTATTATCTACCCACTTCCTGTTCATTATCTACCCACTTCCTGTTCATTCATCAATCAGGTTATTGATGAGCAGCCTTAGCACCAGTTCTTTGGTCCTGGTTTTGATGGTTCTGGTTCTAATGGTCCTGGTTCTGACTCCAGGTGATCAGATCGCAGGGATGTTGGCGGTTGCTGTGGCGTCCAGCAGAACCCTGGAGGTGTTGGACCTGGAGGGAACCGGACTGACCAACCAATCAGCACAGGTCGACCAATCACAGCTCTTCTTCTGTTGTTAGTTGACGTCTCACTCTGTCAGGTCTGTGTTGTTGCTGTGTTTGTCCAGCAGGGGGTGACACTGACCTTAACACCTCTGCCCTCTGTTGGCAGTTATGTATAAATAAAGTTTTGTTGATATTTGAACCCCTATGCGTCTCTGGGTCCAGGTCTTCCTCGACATGGTGGAGAACTACCCGACCTGCCTGCGGGTTCTGGTTCTGGCTGAGAACGACATCAGTGCGGAGCTGCAGCAGCAGATCTGCGACCTCCTCTCTGAGGGAGATGATGACAGAGAGGCCCCGCCCCTCGTAATAGGCGCCAACCCTAGCAGTGACCTGCTGTCAATCAGAGACAAGTACCAACCAATCAGAGACAAGTACCAGCCCGCCGCCTGGCTCCCCCACAGCAGTAAGGGCTGAACGCTCCCCTGCTCCACACTGCCCCCTACTGACTGTTCTCACCTCTAGTCCCAGTTTACCATCCATACTGGTCCCATAGGCCCCATACACACCTGCTATTAAAGGAGGCCTATTATGATTTTTCAGTCGTCCACTAGGGGTCTCCACAGCAGCCAGAGAAGAACCACTCACTCTTTAACATGTCTGGCAGTCTTTGCTCTATCAACGTGTGTGTGTGTGTGTGTGTGTGTGTGTGTGTGTGTGTGTGTGTGTGTGTGTGTGTGTGTGTGTGTGTGTGTGTGTGTGTGTGTGTGTGTGTGTGTGTGTGTGTGTGTGTGTGTGTGTGTGTGTGTGTGTGTGTGAGTGTGTGAGAGAGGGTTAGGGTTAGGGTTATCATTGGTTACAATCAAATCAAGAAGAAGAGAAACAATACATTTGATTCTTGGTGAAACTGCAGCTCAGAGATGTCCTTCATGTGTCCCAGGACAATGTGGACACGTGGCTCAGACTCTGAATGTGGTCCGGTGTGATCAGATCTAAATCCAATCTGAGAGCGTTCACACATGAACTTAGAGCTGTCCACTTGTTATTGGATCACAAAACCACATGTTAATACCAGGTGTGTACGGGGCCATAGACAGTGAGACAGGTTCAGGTTCCACAGAACCAGATCAGAACCAATGTAGAATCAGTAAACTGTTGATTCTGCTGGTAAAAGGATTGATCATGGTCCGACTGATCAAAGTGGTACTGTTGGTTCTGCTGATGTAGTATCAGTGTCCTAGTTTTAGTCAAACTGATTCTGTACTTTTGTCTCAGTTCAGGGTCCGCCCCCTTTGGAGTCCGTAAAGTTCGAACCACAATGAGACATTTCTGGTCTGAGGAGGATTTCCTGTTGCATTGCCACTGGTGCGCAATGAATCCTGGGACAGGTCAGCCCGAGAAGGATCCACCTTTCTGAACTGAAGGAGACATTTGAAAGAACGTTAGAAATGTCAGTCTAGTTTGGCCACTGTGGCACCATCGGTCTGAAGGAGGCGGAGCCTGAACTGAGACAAAACCTATGTTCATGTCATTCTGGGTCAGTTGGTTCAGTTGGTCCAGTGTTACTCTGGTTCTCTCCTAAGGAACCTGATTCAGGATCAAATCCGTCTGGTGTTTTCCAGCTTCTACGTTGTGACAGTTGGAGGTTTGGGTTTTTCTATAACGAGTGTGGATCTAGTTAAATCTGGTTCTTTGTGGTTCTTTTAAAAAAAATGAATATTTAAAGAAAAAAATAATTTACGCTCCATTTTATCAATCAATCAGTCAAATCAATCAAGTTTTATTTGTATAGCCCATATTCACAAATCCCAGTTTGTCTCATGGTCTTTAACAAGATGAGACGTCCTCTGTTCTTAACCCTCAACAAGAGTCAAACTACTAAAACCTTTAACAGGTAAAGAAGGTAGAAACCTCAGAGACACGTGAGGATCCGTCTCCCAGGACGGACACTAGTGAATAGATGTCACGTGTAATGTTTAATATCTTCTCTTTCTCTGTGGTTCCACCTGATTCTGGTCCAGGTTCTGGTCATAGTCCTGGTTCCAGAGCAGGTTACACACAGCATCATTCATTTAAACAACATATTTAAGTTAAGTTAAGTTAAGAATTGATTTAATTTAAAGGAAAAGTTCAACATTTAGGGAGCTAACACCAGCTTAACTTAGTCTGGAAATTGGAAAACAGCCCACTGTCTAAAGGGAATAAATTCCAGCTGTAAAGAGCAGATTAACATGGTCATCGGCCTGACCACTGTGATTTGCTTCTTGTTTTAATGCTAAGCTAAGCTAGCCATGAGAGTGGTTTTAGTGGACGTTCAGAGGACACTGTCTCCGGTGACATGGACAGACGTCCAGCAGAGTTAACTTTTCAACCGTTTCTTTAAATGAAACGTTTTTTTCCTCCTGAAAACTGATCAGTGATTTAAAAATCAATGGACAGGAAGTGTCATGACCAGGAGGTGTGGTTTGTTGGTCTTGATGACATCAGACTTGTTGGAGTGAAGCTCTAAACGTGTCGTTCTTTAACCCACAGACTCCAGCCCACAGACGGTCCTCCTGACATCAGGTCTAGGTGAGAGCTTATTGGACGAGACTGAGATGTGACCCCTCCCACAAACACACCCACTTACTGTTTTCACTTGATTTGATTGGTTTGTAGTTTTGGGGTTTGAATGTTTGTTTCTGCACTGCACTTCCCTGGGTTGTCGGATCACATGATCACTGGCAGCCAATCACATGCCACTGCATGGTTTGATGTAGCACCTGTACGTAGACAAGCAGCGGCACCAAACCTCAACGCACCAAATGACTTCACCTGTGATCAGGCTCCGCCCACAAACGCTACCTGCGGGAACTCAGGCTAAAAGATCCTCCAGCTCCACCTTGTGGAGAACAGTTATTTGTTCTCAGGGCTGATGGGAAATGTAGTCCATGCAGAGCCTGAACCTTCAGGATGTTTGTTTAAAAGAACGATTAATGGTCTAAACAGCTGACTGAAATTAAATATGAAGTTTGACTGTTTAAAGTTAAAAAGACGACGATGCTCATCAGTGTCTTTGATGAAGATTTTGTCACCTGGAGTTTCTGCAGGTAAACGGAAACCGAGTGTTTCTGATGAATGTATTTTCTGTTTGTTTGTTCTGCTGCTCAACGACGTCACAATAATAAAACTGTTTACAGCTTCGTAAGAAACTATGACTCAGATTCATCTTTTAGTGTCGGACACAACAGACTTATTTCCCCCTGATTTCACTTTACACAACGGTGGACAGGTTAACCTGAGACGGACGAGCTGCAGGTGAGTACCTCAGGTTTCTACGGGATGCTAATCATGATTAGCACACACTTAGCACACACTGACATGAAGCAGAGTTCATCTCTGAGCTTCAGTCTGGAAACTTTAAAATATGAAGAATAATGAGCAGAGTGTGTTACTGCATGTTCACACCTGCAGGTTAAGCTGTTGTGTTGATCCAGAGAACATATAACCTTAGATGACGACATTATCAGAAAATTTATTAAATCACATTTTATCTTTTTCATAAGTGAAAAACAAAAATAGTGAAAATATCAAATCACAAAATAAAACCTGAAAAAAAATCAAATCATCAGAAATCAATCGTCAATAAAAGATTTATCAATATTTAACACTGACATGACATCTGTTACACATGTGAATAACGTCCAGCTGATTTCACGAGGGGCCATCACAACTCTTCAGTTTTACATTAAAACAGGTTGTGTCACCTGACCTGAACTCTGTGCTCTGATTCGCTGATTAGGGGCCAAACCACCCCCCCCCACCCCCACTCCCGCAATCATATTTGGAAATTCCACCTTCTTAACGGCTGCAGCTCGACATTGATTGGCTGGTCGAACGTTTCGTGTGTGACCAACCTCTTACACAGCAGCTGAGGCTCATGGGTAATGTAGTATTATTATAAATAGAACTGGACCTGGTCATGTTGAGATTCCTCCCACTGTCCTGCTTTAGGTTTAAAGGTGATGATGTCACAGAGGATTTGCATAGTAGCAGCAGGTGCATTCTGGGAGAATTAGACCTGAACCTGATGCAGGTGACCTCTGACCTTTGACTATGTAGTTCTCACATGAGAGTGGGGTGTGTCCTTCCTCTCTCTCTCGAACGCCCACTCATTTACACAACCTCAGCGTTGTGTTTCTTCTTCTCTGGTTCTGCAGCATTCAGGAAGCTGATGCGACCGCCCTGTTCGTCCCGCTGCACTCGACGCCTGCTCTTATGTTCTGATGATGATGAAGTCAGTGACCAGCAAGGGGCGTGGCCACAGTCCCTGCATTGACCCTGCAGTACCAGGGCAGCGGTCAGCACCACTACACCCAGCGTCAGTGCTGCCAGCATCAACAGGATGATGAGCTGGACATCTGATAGACCAACAGTACCACGCTCACTCACTGTTACCTTAAACAGCTGGTCGTCACAACGACTACTGTTACTGCTGGTCCTATGGTTCCTAACCTCACCTCCTCCTGGCCCCTCCCACCCCATCGTTGTCCAGCCAGCCTCGAGGGCATCACGGCTCCTTAGCAGCGTCTGGCAGGTGGCCCCGGTGAAACCGGCCCGGCAGACGCAGTGGAAGCCTCTGGCGCGGTCGAGGCAGCGACCTGCGTTGAGGCAGGGCCGACTGGCACAGTCGTTCAGGTTGATGGTGCAGAAGCGTCCAGTGAAGCCAGAGGGGCAGAGGCAGGAGAAGCGGTTGATGCCGTCCAGACAGGTGGCGCCATTACCACACGGCTTCATCAGACAGTCGTCCACGTTGGTCTCACAGCGGGGTCCCGTGAAGCCGGCCAGACAGCGACATGTCAACTCTGCTGCGAAACCGTCAGCGTCTTCACACAGGCCACCATTTTTACACGGAGACCTGAGGGTGACAACAGAGAACAGCGTCAGCTGAAGATGATGGGAGTTCTGTGGCCTGATGGTGGCGCTACACTTCATTCTGAAGAGTGTTTGAGCGACAGAAACATTTAACATTTGTCTCCTCTGATCAACTGATCACTAGATAAACACGATGTGGTGATTTGGTCACTTGGGTTCATCTATAATTTGACAACAGTTATTCAGAATAATATTTGATCAATAATTATCTGATCAGATATATTGATCTGGAAAGTGTCCAACCTCCTCTGGTGACATGGTCCTATCTTCAGTTGACAGTTGTTGCCGTGGTAACTTTCAGGACACAGACAGATGAAGTCACCGCTGTCCTCCATCACGCAGGTCGCTCCGTTCTCACACGGTTGCTCCGAGCAAATGAACAGGTCTGAAAGTGTCATTCGATCATTAACACTAGAGGGCATTGTTCATATGATCACAGTAAACATGAGGACATTTGACGGCAACATTACAAAAAATCTAAAACAGAAAATATCTAAAATGAAATTCAGGCGAACGTCTGACCTTTGTCACAGAAGCGCCCCCCCCAGCCCGGCTCACAGCTGCACTGCCACGGCTGCTGACATGAGCCGTGCACGCAACCGGGCATCGGCACGCAGCGGTCACAGCGTTCACCATCCCAGCCGGGGTCACACCTGGACGGACACAAAGAAAACACACGTTATTCACCTGGTCACATGATCACAGGGACCAACATCGTGGGATCAGCAGTTATTGATCAGTGATTGACTGATGGACGTCTCACCTGCAGACTCTGGACTCGTCACAGTGGCTGTTGGTGATGTTGCAGCTGCAGTTACTTCCTGTAGGAAGATCAACAATAGATAAATAATCAATAACAGATCAGAAACATAGCAGATCCCTCTGCCACTTCCTGTTTCTGATACATGTGACCTGTCTGAACCAATGAATGACACCAGTTTGTCTCTGCTGTCCCGCTGTAAAACGTACAATGGAACACCGCTCACAGTCGGTCTTCCTGTTTGATCCATCGACTGTGACTTCACAGAGATGCTGTCGTCTGATGTCACACAACAACGACGCCATGGAGGCGTCACTCTCTGAAATGTAGCGTCCAATCTGTGGACAGAGAGCAGCAATGTTTTGTGTTTACGTTTGTCTCAGCTGTCACGACACGTTCACGGTCTCTAGTGGAACATTAACTTTCAACCTCTGACCTCCGGCTGTGGCCGAGCCACGTGGCATTTCAACAGACAGACAGCTGTGTGTGTGTGTGTGTGTGGGGGGGGGGCTTACTACCCTCAGTTTTGTCTCTGAGGAACAACATCTGTAAACTGTCTGTTGCCCTCACCTCCTCCTACTGCTTTATACAAGTATAGTTTAACCCATCCAGCTGTTTCTACAACATGATCACAGTCAAAAACAAACTCACCAGCATCACACACACATTTTCTACAATCATCAGCTTCCCACAAAAATCTCAGACATGAATGATTGAGCCATCAGACGCTGATCACTCACTATCGCACATAACATCAACCAAACCCCCGACCACCACTTCACATTCCTGCCGTCCAGACTCGGGTGAATAAATGGAGAAGTTCAGCAGGAGCTTTGTCTCCTCTGCCACAGCAGCACTAATGAAACTGCCTCTGTTGCTGTGACATGTACGTACAGGAGGGTTTATGTTTCCTGTCTGAGTCGAAATCTGTCTATTGGTGTTGACCTGTACTGAACCGGCTGTGGAGACAAATTTCCTCAAATGGACAATAAAGTCTAACAGTAAACAACATAAGAGTTGTGATGTAACAGTCAGTGTGTGAGGGGGTCGACTCTGACGTCATGACGTTTATCCATAAACAGCGTTGACAAGATGGTCCTGTGTATCACGTCTCCTTCTGATTGGACTGATTTGCCAGCAGCACCTGAACTCAATGCTTTGTTTCCTGGTCAGACACAGGAAGAGTTGCTACATGTTTAGACCATGACCCTTGACCCCTGACCTCGGAGCTGCAGTAGATCGGGTATCAGCTGGAATGATGGAGGTTTGTTTTCACAGAGACAACAGACTCGTCCTCGTCCAGTGCCGCTGCAGCGTTCTCCTGGTGTCACATGACCTGGACGACAGCTGGGAGGTGCTAAGTGTTATATGAGACGAGGCGGGCGACGGTTAAACTGACAGCTGGGACGAGAACAATGAGTGACCATCATTCACTGAGTCACATGACTCATACGTTCCGTTGCTGTCGTCTTTACACACATTTTATTAATGTGAAGTGCCTCGAGATAATTTATATTATGATTCGGCGCTATACAAAAAAAATGATCCAAGAGACCACGCCCCCAATTATATCAGCCAATTGAAACGTCTCCTTTTTTTCAATTAGCTTCTTTTAAATAGAAACAATTAACTGTACGTATGACCTCAAACGTATCCAAACACGATGTTTAAATTGATTAATATTTTTGAACATATTAAAATCGGGATGATGAACATTAATTATAAGTTACAAATTTCATGTTGCACAGTTTATTCTAATATTTAAAACATGTTCTCATCTAAAGTTGAAAGCTTTTATCAGCAGTTTTTAAACTGAGGTTTGGTTCCTGCAGGAGCAGTAAACCTGTGATCATGTGACCTACCTTGAGTGCTGCAGGGCAGGACCACGAGGACCACGAGGACACAGACGCTCAGCAGGACGGACGCAGCTCTGACCGCAGACATGTCAACTGCAGAGACAATTACCTGAAACAGAAGAGACGAGACTCGGAATCAGTGAAACACGAGACGTCGTCACATCAAAGCTCTGAAGCAACTGTGACGGACATAAATCAGACCTGGTCCAGGATCAGAGAGCCGAGACCAGATCAGCTGTTTACAGCCGGCATTCACTCACACCCCGACCTAAGGTCACCGCCAAGCAGCCACACATTAACCAGAGACTCAAAACTACATAGACTCAAAACTACAGAGACTCAAAACTACAGAGACTCTAAACCACCAGAGACTCTAAACCACCAGACTCAAACGTCCCTGTTTCCATTTTTTATGCTATGCTAGGCAAATAGATGTAGACCTCACAGACAGACAGACAGACAGACAGACAGACACACAGACAGACAGACAGACTCACCCCCAGACTGAGCTTCCTGTTCCCACCTGCCACTTCCTGCTGGAGCTTTCTATTTCCTCGCCTGCAGTCAGGTTTTCTCTTCAGATGTAGTTTGTCTTGTTAAATCTGTCCATGTCCTCTCTTTGTCTCTGTCTGTGTCTTTCTGTTTCTGTCTGTCATTCTTTGTCTTTGTCTGTCTCTATGTCTCTTTTTGTCTCTGTTCGCCTCTCTTTGTCTCTGCCTGTGTCTATCTGTCTCTTTTTGTCTCTGTCTGTCTTTGTCTCTGTCTGTCTGTGTCTGTCTGTCTTCTTCCTGCTCGTATCAGCCTGTTGCTGTGGCTCTGCCCACACAGTCGACTGACAGGCGGCGGGAAACCAGGATCATTTTTGCAGAGAACATAACATAAAGACAGGAACTGACATGTCTGTGTGTGTGAGTGTACTTGAGTGTTTATGTAAGTGTGCATGTGGTTGTGTGTGTGTGTGTGTGTGTGTGTGTGTGTGTGTGTGTATGTGTGTGTATTTGAGTGTTTATGTAAGTGTGCATGTGTGTGTGTGTGTGTGTGTGTGTGTGTGCATGTATGTATGTGTGTCTGTGCGTGAGTGTGTGTGTATATGTGTGTGAGTGTGAGTGTGTGTGTGTGTGTTTGTGTGTGAGTGTGAGTGTGAGTGTGTGTTTGCAGGATTTGTGGTTATCAGGTTAACTTCAGGTTTAATTCAGAGTTTTCAGTTCACTTGTTATCAGGTAAATCACCATGGTAACTAATGATGAACAGCTGACCTGCTCCAGGTTAACTTGGAGATAAGAGATCAATCAGTATAAAGCTCCGCCCACTGACCAATCCCTTCCTTTGAACCATGACATCATGTTCTTAGAGGATCCGTGGAGCTGGTGTGGATCGTAAGAGTCTTCAGAGACCACCAGGGTTTCACCTCAAACACTAAAACTGTCGCACAATATGAATACACATAAATTACATGTAATAGAAACACAAATGAGATTATATTCAGATCTACTCTTGTTAATGATGGAACAGTTTTACTATAAAAACCCATTCACACAATCACAGATGTTTTACCAGCTGTTCTTCCTGCATTTAGCAGCTGTATGCGGCTCTTCTCTTTTAGACTCTGTCCTAACTGGACTTTTTAAGGAAGTTTTCCCCCTAATGGACAGTTCCATGTTAAATCAGATTAATATGTCTTTGTTAACCGGCTCACGACTGTTTCCTGTCCTGGCTCCTAAACGTTGGAATGAGCTCCACATGGACATCAGGACAGAAAGTCCACACATCTTCCTCCAGACTAAAAACACACCTCTTCTGACTGCACCTTGAATAAAAGTTTAAACTAACAATTTAGTAGCACTTCAATGGCACTTACTTATAGCACTTTGTAGTTTGGCTTTTTTTTAAGAAATTGTACTTTCTTGATTGTTGTTGTTCTGGTTTGTTCCTCGTGTTCCTCTCTCTCAGTTGTCAGAGCTGCTTGTTGTGTGAACTGTATCATTTTAAAGGTCTTAACATTAATATGTTAAGACCCTTTTAACCACGAATGGGCGCTGTACAAATAACATTGACTTGAATGAAGTCTGAACCAGGACCAGTGAGATAATAATAGTGTATTATTATTATGATTATTAAGATTATATGTAATTATTACTTAATACTCTGAGGTTAATTAGTTATTAAATTTGTTTTGTATCATCACAGGTTCCCAATCAATAACAGAAGAACTGTTCTTACCTTCAGCTTCCTCCTGTGTTCTTCAACTGTCAGAGTGTGAGCTGCTGCTCATTTATAACCCCCCCCTCAGTTTACACCCAGCCTCACATGGTACGACCCGGTGGAGGAGGGTTTATCAGATTTATACTCACAGCTCACATAACTTTTGACTCTATATATAAATTACTTTATATATAAACATATCAGACTGTATATAAACTAAATGGTTTATATATAATTGACTATTAGGTCAATCCTATGATGTTTTAACCAGAGGGACGGCGTCCTCATTCCAATAGGTTAGGGTTAACCCAAATAATGTCGTGTTTACGTGGTGACTCAAATCATTCATGTCAAGTTTCAATCAATCAATCAGATTTTATTAGTATTGTCATACATAATATGTCATATTCATAAATCCAATTTTGTCTCATAGATGTTAACAAGGACACAAGTCCAACAGGTGCTGATGGAACTGAACACATCAACACAACAACAGGATTCACTACATGAGAAGAACCAGTTTGTAACTTCATGTTTAAAGTGTTTCTACAGAATGTCTGATGGAGATGAAGGAGCAGAGGAACTGAGGACTTCCTGATGGTAGAAGATGTGAGGAGACATGTTGTGTATGTATAGTATTAGAACCTCTGTTTTATCTGAGTTTAATAAGAGAAAATTACAGCTCATCCAGGTTTTTATGTCCTTGAGACATGAAGTTTAGTTAATTGATGACACTGTTCAGGTTAGGGTTAGTATAACTGGGTGTCATCCGCAGAGCAGTGGAAATGTACGAGTGTGTCCTGATAACGTTTCCGAGTGGAAGCGTATATAAGGTTAATAAAATTGGGCCGAGCACTGAGCCCTGTGGGACACCGTGGTTAACTCTGGTGCGCACAGATGACTCATCATTAATTTGCACGAATTGGAATCGATCTGATAAATAGGATTTAAACCAGTTGAGGGCGGTTCCTTTAATGCTAATGAACTGTTCTAGTCTCTGTAATAAAATGTGATGGTCAATAGTGTTGAATGCTGCACGGAGATCTAACAGGACGAGGACAGACACAAACATCTGGAGCTACTAGAAGCTCATTAGTGACTTTAACCAGGGCTGTCTCCGTGCTGTGATTGGCTCTAAACCCTCGATCCTGAAGGACCACGAGAACTTTAAGGACCACTAGAACCTAAAGTTAGGAGGTTCTAGTGGTCCTTTAGGTTGTAACATTCAGTGTTGATCAGTGTCTGTGGTTCTGTGTCTGTGGTTCTGTGTGCAGAACATGTTGGACAGACACCAGCAGCTGCTGCATATTCATACGTCACATACATGTCATGTTTGTCATGTTTGAGGACAGAGGAGAGCTGCATTGTTTTGGAGCAGCTGGACATTGTCCTTGTCTTTGCGTAGTGAAGAGACAACAGCTGCTGTGTGTGTATGTGTGTGTCCTTGTGTGTGTGTGCTTGTGTATATGCGTGTATATAAGTGTGTGTGTGCTTGTGTATATATAAAGATCTTTTGTAGTCTTGATGACACTCAAAGCTGGATACAGTTTAACATTCACACATTCAGACTGAGCAGCACGTATGAGAAGAGGGGGGGTCCTAATCTGATCCTGGTGGGTCCTGGTGGGTCCTGGTGGGTCCTGGTGGGTCCTGGTGGGTCCTGGTGGGTCCTGGTGAGTCCTGGTCTGGGTCCTAAAGGGTCCTGGTGGGTCCTGGTGGGTCCTGGTGGGTCCTGGTGGGTCCTGGTGGGTCCTAAAGGGTCCTGGTGGGTCCTGGTGGGTCCTGGTGGGTCCTGGTGGGTCCTGGTGGGTCCTGGTGAGTCCTGGTGGGTCCTGGTGGGTCCTGGTGGGTCCTAATGGGTCCTGGTGGGTCCTGGTGGGTCCTGGTGGGTCCTGGTGGGTCCTAATGGGTCCTGGTGGGTCCTGGTGGGTCCTGGTGGGTCCTGGTGGGTCCTGGTGGGTCCTGGTGGGTCCTGGTGGGTCCTAAAGGGTCCTGGTGGGTCCTGGTGAGTCCTGGTGGGTCCTGGTGGGTCCTGGTGGGTCCTGAAGGGTCCTGGTGGGTCCTGGTGGGTCCTGGTGGGTCCTGGTGGGTCCTGGTGGGTCCTGGTGGGTCCTAATGGGTCCTGGTGAGTCCTGGTGGGTCCTGGTGGGTCCTGGTGGGTCCATATGGGTCCTGGTGAGTCCTGGTGGGTCCTAAAGGGTCCTGGTGGGTCCTAAAGGGTCCTGGTGGGTCCTGGTGGGTCCTGATGGGTCCTGGTGAGTCCTGGTGGGTCCTGGTGGGTCCTGGTGGGTCCTGGTGGGTCCTAATGGGTCCTGATGGGTCCTGGTGGGTCCTGATGGGTCCTGGTGGGTCCTGGTGGGTCCTGATGAGTCCTAATGGGTCCTGGTGGGTCCTGGTGGGTCCTGATGGGTCCTGGTGGGTCCTGGTGGGTCCTAAAGGGTCCTGGTGGTCCTGATGGGTCCTGGTGGGTCCTGGTGGGTCCATATGGGTCCTGGTGAGTCCTGGTGGGTCCTGGTGGGTCCTGGTGGGTCCTGGTGAGTCCTGGTGGGTCCTGGTGGGTCCTGGTGGGTCCTGATGGGTCCTAAAGGGTCCATATGGGTCCTGGTGGGTCCTGGTGGGTCCTGATGGGTCCTGGTGGGTCCTAGTGGGTCCTGGTGGGTCCTGGTGGGTCCTAATGGGTCCTGGTGGGTCCTGGTGGGTCCTGGTGGGTCCTGATGGGTCCTGGTGGGTCCTGGTGGGTCCTGATGGGTCCTGGTGGGTCCATATGGGTCCTGGTGAGTCCTGGTGGGTCCTGGTGGGTCCTGATGGGTCCTAAAGGGTCCTGATGGGTCCTAATGGGTCCTGGTGGGTCCTGGTGAGTCCTAAAGGGTCCATATGGGTCCTGGTGGGTCCTGGTGGGTCCTGGTGGGTCCTAATGGGTCCTGGTGGGTCCTGGTGGGTCCTGGTGAGTCCTGGTGGGTCCTGGTGGGTCCTGGTGAGTCCTGGTGGGTCCTGGTGGGTCCTGGTGGGTCCTGGTGAGTCCTGGTGGGTCCTAATGGGTCCTGGTGGGTCCTGGTGGGTCCTGGTGAGTCCTGATGGGTCCTAAAGGGTCCTGATGGGTCCTGGTGGGTCCTGATGGGTCCTAATGGGTCCTGGTGGGTCCTGGTGGGTCCTGGTGAGTCCTGGTGGGTCCTGATGGGTCCTGGTGGGTCCTGATGGGTCCTGGTGGGTCCTGGTGGGTCCTGATGGGTCCTGGTGGGTCCTGGTGGGTCCTGATGGGTCCTAATGGGTCCTGGTGGGTCCTGGTGGTTCCTGATGGGTCCTAAAGGGTCCTGGTGGGTCCTGATGGGTCCTGGTGGGTCCTAATGGGTCCTGGTGGGTCCTGGTGGGTCCTGATGGGTCCTGGTGGGTCCTAATGGGTCCTGGTGAGTCCTGATGGGTCCTAATGGGTCCTGATGGGTCCTGGTGGGTCCTGGTGGGTCCTGGTGGGTCCTAATGGGTCCTGGTGAGTCCTGATGGGTCCTAAAGGGTCCTAATGGGTCCTGGTGAGTCCTGATGGGTCCCAAAGGGTCCTGATGGGTCCTGATGGGTCCTGGTGGGTCCTAATGGGTCCTGGTGGGTCCTGGTGGGTCCTAATGGGTCCTGGTGGGTCCTGGTGGGTCCTGATGGGTCCTGGTGGGTCCTGATGGGTCCATATGGGTCCTGGTGGGTCCTGGTGGGTCCTGATGGGTCCTGGTGAGTCCTGGTGGGTCCTAAAGGGTCCTGGTGGGTCCTGGTGGGTCCTGGTGGGTCCTAATGGGTCCTGATGGGTCCTGGTGGGTCCTGGTGAGTCCTAAAGGGTCCATATGGGTCCTGGTGGGTCCTGATGGGTCCTGGTGGGTCCTGATGGGTCCTGATGGGTCCTGGTGGGTCCTGATGGGTCCTAAAGGGTCCATATGGGTCCTGTGGGTCCTGGTGGGTCCTAAAGGGTCCTGATGGGTCCTAATGGGTCCTGGTGGGTCCTAATGGGTCCTGGTGGGTCCTGATGGGTCCTAAAGGGTCCTGGTGGGTCCTGGTGGGTCCTGGTGGGTCCTAATGGGTCCTGTTGGGTCCTAAAGGGTCCTGGTGAGTCCTGATGGGTCCTAAAGGGTCCTGGTGGGTCCTGGTGGGTCCTGGTGAGTCCTGGTGGGTCCTGATGGGTCCTAATGGGTCCTGGTGGGTCCTGGTGGTTCCTGATGGGTCCTAAAGGGTCCTGGTGGGTCCTGATGGGTCCTGGTGGGTCCTGGTGGGTCCTAATGGGTCCTGGTGGGTCCTGGTGGGTCCTGATGGGTCTAAAGGGTCCTGGTGGGTCCTGATGGGTCCTGGTGGGTCCTGGTGGGTCCTGGTGGGTCCTGATGGGTCCTGGTGGGTCCTAGTGGGTCCTGGTGAGTCCTGATGGGTCCTAAAGGGTCCTGATGGGTCCTGGTGGGTCCTGGTGGGTCCTAATGGGTCCGGTGAGTCCTGATGGGTCCTAAAGGGTCCTAATGGGTCCTGGTGAGTCCTGATGGGTCCCAAAGGGTCCTGATGGGTCCTGATGGGTCCTGGTGGGTCCTAATGGGTCCTGATGGGTCCTGGTGGGTCCTGATTGGTCCTGGTGGGTCCTAAAGGGTCCTGGTGGGTCCTGGTGGGTCCTGATGGGTCCTGGTGAGTCCTGGTGGGTCCTGGTGGGTCATAAAGGGTCCTGATGGGTCCTGGTGGGTCCTGATGGGTCCTGGTGGGTCCTAATGGGTCCTGATGGGTCCTGGTGGGTCCTGGTGGGTCCTGCTGAGGTCCTGTTGGGTCCTGTTGGATCCTGGTGGGTCCTGATGGGTCAGGACCCCTGATAGGTCGTAGTGGTCTTCAGGACTGAGATGTTGACCACAGAAGGTCGATGGACACATGACGGTTGAGTCTGGGTTGGTTTAGGATCTGAACGACATCAAAAGAAAAATAATTATTTTATTAATAATAAATAATACGTTTTAAGAGTTTTATAAATACAAAGTAAAAATTCTGGATAAAAAATCCTGAACTAAGGACATAGTGACGCCACCTACTGACCACTACCGTTGATAATGTTGTTCCGTTATGTTTTATATTTGATTTTAATCATATATAAATATGTAGTCATATATATATACGGATGTTTTCCGCCATGTTTCCACCTGACTCCTGAGAGGAAGGTGTGTGACGTCAGCACGCAGGACGTTCCTGAGGATTACCCGTCATGCCCCGCGGGTGAAGATGGCGACAGCTGAGCGGAGCCGCAGATCAACTTTCTCCTCCCGGTTCTGAGCGCTTCTCATCCCGCAAACCGCAGCGTGTCCGGCCGCCGCTTCTCCGGCTGCCGCCCGCTCCCGTCGCCTCGTCCCTCGGATCATCTGCGACCGGATGTGATCGCTGCTGCCCGGCCTCCTCCCTCCCTGCCGCCGGAGCTCCGGGTAAACTTTCCTGTCGTCTCCGGGTGCTGGTGGAGATTAGCCGAGCCGAGCTAACTGCAGGTGAGCTGTTGTTCGGTGAACTGGGCCACCGTCACACCCTGTGTGTGTGTGTGTGTGTGTGTGTGTGTGTGTGTGTGTGTGTGTGTGTGTGTGTGTGTGTGTGTGTGTGTGTGTGTGTGTGTGTGTGTGTGTGTGTGTGTGTGTGTGTGTGTGTGCTTGTGCCTGTGTGCCTGTGTGCCTGTCAGACATTACTGAGGGCAGCAGCCTGAGGGAGAGAGCTCACTTGCATTGAATACACAAACATATTGATCCGTCAGTCATTGATCAGTTAGTTATTGGTCAGTCAGTTATTGATCAGCTAGTTATTGGTCAGTCAGTTATTGATTAGCTAGTTATTGATCCGTCAGTTATTGATCAGCTAGTTATTGATCCGCTAGTTATTGATCCGTCAGTTATTGATCCGCTAGTTATTGATCCGTCAGTTATTGACCAGTTAGTCATTGATCAGTTAGTTATTGGTCAGTCATTGATCAGCTAGTTATTGATCCGTCAGTTATTGATCAGCTAGTTATTGATCCGCTAGTTATTGATCCGTCAGTTATTGACCAGTTAGTCATTGATCAGTTAGTTATTGGTCAGTCATTGATCAGCTAGTTATTGATCTGTCAGTTATTGACCAGTTAGTTATTGGTCAGTCATTGATCAGTTAGTCATTGATCCGCTAGTTATTGATCCGTCAGTTATTGATCAGTTGTCCGTTGCGCTCTATCTCTCGCTCTCCTCAGTGAATCGACAAGTGAGGCTGTGTCGTTAAAGTGTGTGAACATTTAAAACCTTAAAGAAAACGTGTGTAAAACTGCTTCCACAACATCCCTGTGGTGTAAACTAGGGGTGAGAATCTCTCGGCATCTCAGGATTCGATTCAATCCGATTCAGAGGTCTGTGATTTGTTTATGAAACAATTATCGTTGCATCAAAGAATTTTATTTCTATACATGATTTATTTTTCATCACTGTGACTAGAGCTGTGCATCTTCACTAGCCTCATGGTTTGTGCTTTAATCAGTATTTGAGACTGTGACTGTTATTACAAGTCATGATAGTCATGATGATCGGATCATGACTATGATTGCAGCAGGACTGCTCGATACATAGTATTTCTCCTCAGATACTCGACCATTAATGACATTAATCCACCAATTCACTGACCTTCAGTTATGCTTCAAAATGTTTACCCTAATCAATGCTGCTAAAACCTTTATCTTGATGTTCTCCTTTACACGTGACATCTGTTCACTTGTGTCCATCCTGGGAGACGGATCCTCACATGTGTCTCTGAGGTTTCTACCTTCTTTACCTGTTAAAAGGGTTTTTTAGTAGTTTTTCCTGACTCTTGTTGAGGGTTAAGGGCAGAGGGTGTCACACCATGTTAAAGCCCTATGAGACAAATTGTGATTTGTGAATATGGGCTATACAAATAAAATTTGATTGATTGATTGATTGATTGACAAGTGTCATTTGCAAAATAAAGACTCCAACAGTCAGTTTATAACAGTGGTCAGTGATCTCCACATTGATTTGACTTCATTCAGTTTAGACTTGTGAGCTGCATCTTTAGTCTTTACTGTATCAGTGTGGCGGGGTTAGGGTTAACAGTGGAAACAGTGGTTTGTACCCAGGTGGAGTTTCTGTGTCCTCCTCCTCACTGCTCTCTCTGACATCATGAAAAATGACTGGTCAACATGTTGTGCTCAGTACAACACGAGACGTGACGTCAGGACTCAGTGTTAAAGTGAGCGGAGCGACACGCAGACAAGATCCGACACCATCGATTAATAACTAAACACATGACCGTAAGTTTGTCACTGAAATCATCCCAATAAAAATCAGAACAAATGAACGTGAACTAGTTTGTTTTAAGTGTGAACTGGCACAACACTGCATCAGAGGAGCTCAAAGAATCTTGTGGGTCTCTGAAGACCCTGGTTCTCCTCAGAGACTCTAACGATCCACACCAGCTCCACAGATCCTCTAAGAACATGATGTCATGGTTCAAAGGAAGGGATTGGTCAGTGGATGGAGCTTTTATGCTGTTTGATCTCTTATCTCCAACTTAACCTGGAGCAGGTTAGCTGCTCAGCATAAGTTACAATGTTGATTTTAAGTGAACGAGCTTCGTGGAATGAAAACTCTTTAAACCTGAAGTTACCCTGTTAAACACAAATCCTGCTTCGTAGTACAGAGCTCAGGTGGAGCCTCTGTTGCCCTGAATTATGACACAGCTACAGTCATTGTTAGGTTGTGTGTGTGTGTGGAGCTTCATGATTGGACAGTATAAGAGACTGGGATTTATTTCAGTAAAGCTTGTTCATCACAAAACATACAACTGTTTAAAAGTTGGATGACAGTGGAGAGGCCCTTGTTTCCATGGTGACTGACGAAGCTCAGGCCTCCGTGTCTCCGTCACGGCGACAACATGAGAACGTTGAGCTGAGTGAGGATGGACGTTGAGACGAATGTTCACCTGATCATCAATGATGTTGTCGATCGATCGGTGCAGATCATTTGTGATGTGAGGCTGTTTGTGTGAGAAAACAAAACAAGCAACACAACAGCACAATAACACTGTGATTCAGAGCAGCAGCTGAACTGATCAATGATCAGTATCTGATCTGCTGATGGGTCAGGTGTGTGTGTGGTCCCGTTCTGGAGTCTTTCTCTCCAGCCGGTGGATTTCCCAGCATACAAACGCATGTACACTTCCTGTAAACGCATGTGCACTTCCTGTAAACGCATGTACACTTCCTGTAAACACATGTACACTTCCTGTAAACGCATGTACACTTCCTGTAAACGCATGTACACTTCCTGTAAACGCATGTACACTTCCTGTAAACGCATGTGCACTTCCTGTAAACGCATGTGCACTTCCTGTAAACGCATGTACACTTCCTGTAAACGCATGTACACTTCCTGTAAACGCATGTACTTGTATACGCATGTACACTTCCTGTAAACGCATGTACACTTCCTGTAAACGCATGTACACTTCCTGTAAACACATGTACACTTCCTGTAAACACATGTGCACTTCCTGTAAACGCATGTACACTTCCTGTAAACACGTGCACTTCCTGTAAACGCGTGTGCACTTCCTGTAAACGCGTGTTCACTTCCTGTAAACACGTGTACACTTCCTGTAATTGCCTGTAGACTTCCTGTAAACACGTGCGCTTCCTGTAAACTCATGTACACTTCAAGTAAACATTGCATTTTTAGCTTTTAACATTTATTATGTTTTAGCCTGTAATCGTAGGTATCTCAGCCCGTTTTGACTTTCAGTCTGTATTTTCTTTCTCGTCACGTCTCTGTTTTCTGTCTGACTGGCAGCTGGTATTGACTCGTGTTTTTCCATCCCTCCATCTTGTGTTTCAGGTGGTCTGAGGTTCACATGCCCACGGGAGAAAGAGGAGGAGGAAATGGACTGAATGTGAGAGGGCACAGCAGAGAGGATGGAGAGCATAGTGTACTGATGTACAAGGTGAGCATCTATTCATTCTTTCATTCATTGACTCAGTGGCCTTGGATCTTTTCTGTCTGTTTGTAAAAACATCACTGTGGAGATGATGTCGTGTTCTCTTCCTGTTTGAACTCTGACCTCAGCAGTTTTAATAGCTTTTAGTTATTGAGAGTTGAGACACCTGAAGAAACGACAGGTGATCCTCCTCCCTTCTTCTCTGGTTTATCTGTTTAATTTTCAGGGGGCTGCATGTGTATTAACCCCTAACGACCGCCCTGTAACCATGGCAACTGATTAATGCGTGACTGGGTTGATGTGTCTTTAAATTTCCACAGAACACATGTTTCCTCAGTGACTTTATTCCATGAATCACAGCCATGTTTGCACAGCTGCGGCTTGTGTGTGTTTCAGGTGTTTTGTTTTGTGGATGAATCAGACTTCGCAGTTTACGTAAAAACACTGAAGTCATGATGTCACATCCTGAAAAACCACCTGACAGACCAATGAGACAACACGACAAACCTCCGACACGACTAGACCGACTGAAACACAAAGTGTGGAGTTCAGACTGAGAGAAGCAGGGGATGGGTGGAGGACAGGATGGAATGAAGAAGGAAATAAGACATGAAGAAAGAAATGACAGAAAAAAGGAGAATGTTGAAAGAATGTGGTGAGAAAGGACAGAAAGAGGAAAGGAAGGAGGAGGAGAACAAAAATGTAGGAAAGAAGTGACGACATTTAAATAATAGAAAACTGAATCATGGTGAAATAACAAAAGACCAAAAGAGGACACAAAGAGAGGGAACCGAAAAAGAAAAGAGAAAATGTCAAAAACGGTTTGTCATGGCAAATTTCAACGTTTAGCCATTAAAACAATTATTTGCTCTAACTCGCATTAAAATGATTGAATCCTTCATAAATTTCACATGTTCTGTTCTAAAGACATCTTAATGCCAATATTCAGTTGGACATGTTTCATTTTTATTTTATTTTATCAGGTTGATCACATCCACCTCAAATTCTTAAGACCTTGATGATCATTCTATCTAAAATTCATGATTTTTAATCAATCGGTTTCTCTGTTGCGTTTTGGTGAATTTCATTGCTTTGCGATTTACAAATGAAATGCTCAAATGTTACATGTTTGATAAGAGCCTGATACTGAACATGTCAATATTCACTTAAAGTTATAGCTCCACCCACTAGCAACAATAAATAACATGTTTTCATACTTTTTATTAGTGCCCACCTACTGTTAACAGGAAGTACATCTCCTGTCGCAATTATTCCATTTGCATGAAATTTTCATGGTCTGGTTTAAAACAAAATGCATGTTCTTTGCTTGCAATAGAACGTGTATCTTTGTGTAGGTCAGTCATGTAAAACATGTATGGCTGAGTGAAGTGTGTATGTGGAAAGCAAACAAAAGAAAAGTCATGCTGCTGTTGGGAGTCGGGGAGAGTCAACCTCCCCGCACAGAGGGCGAGGCGTGAATTAAGCGAGGGCGTCACCTCCACCTACAGCTCAGAGGAATAAAGCTAAAGGACACCTAGTGTCCAGGTGAGGCTGGAGGGGGTCGTCACATATAGTTATTATTATATTTATATTATAACTATTATTGTAATTATTATTCTAGTCGTCATAATATCTATTATGATAACAATTATTATAGTTATTATTTTACCGACCTGCTTCTCTCAATTATCAACTTCTAATAATTTCGTCATATTTCATGGAAAGATTCACTGGAGGTTAAAAGACATGTAACCATGTGAAGCGTGTTTCCGACAGATGTGTGAGAAGGAGACAGTTTGTTCCTCTGTGTCGTCTTTGACGTGTGAGGATGTTTGAAATGTATGTTTCGCTGAGCTTCATGTTTCTCATGTTCGGTGTTTGTGTCACTAACCTTGACGACATAAAATTTGAAGAAGTCGACTACGACTCCCAACTTGCATTTCACTAACCAACATCCAACCTCAGGGCTGAATAATGAACAATGATCTTCAGCTGGTCATCGCTGATGAAATAATCAGCAGCTCAGTCTTAGGTTTTTCTTTGTTAAATAAATCAATAATATCATTTAACGGGAAGCAAAACCAACAAGCTGACAACATTTATATAAAAACATAGACATACAAAGTTTATGTATAAACAGACGCACAAAGTTGTGTTTTAAAACAGTGTTTAATTTAAAAAAATCACAATAGTAAACATTAAAATCCATCAGCATGAATGAAGTAAGAAAATATGAATCTGGAGGAAGTTTATTTATAAAGCACCTTTCAAAATAAGATGCCAAAAAGTTAATCAAATAATAAATATTAAGTACAACAAACAGATGCAGAAGCAAAGACACAGACTTCATTATTCTGTTCAAATAATCCAGACTTCTGGGGGTCGGTATAAATATAAATAACACCTTGTTAAAGCACTATGAGACAAATTGTGATTTGTAAATATGGGCTTCAAGAATAAAAAAATTTGATTGATATAGACTCATAGTTATAATTCTATAGACTCGTAGTTATAATTCTATTAAGCTGTGCACGTGTCCCTGGTATCGGCCCCTGACTTGGTGGAGCTGTGAGCCCAAAGCAGAAAGACTTGTTTATGTTTATTTATCCTCATATCGTCATCGCGATATTTAACAAAGTTATCGCATGTTTTACTAATATCATGCAGACATAATTGGCAAGCATTCTCCAGCGCCACCCAATGGACACAGGGACACACTTTAATATCCTTCCCGTTGAGCCCCAAGCGAGTGTCTCTTATTGGGTCTTTTGGACGTGACGCGGCATCTCAACGTCTCCTCCTCCTCACAGCTCCTCTGACATGTAGCACGTTAGCTGCTAACACTGTGTTCTGTCATTAACAGGCTAATGTTAGCATCATTCAGATCAATGCAGCTGTACTTCCTGTTCTGGAAACACACTGAGATCAATGAGATGCCTGAGGACACACACAGACAGACAGCCAGACACACACACACACACTTTCTATAGTTTCTTTCCTTTCTATAGTTGTGAGGACACTCATTGACATACTGCATTCCCTAGCCCCTAACCCTAACCTTAACTTAAGTCTTATTCTAGCCCTAAAATCAAGTCTTAACCCTCAAACAACCCTTGGACTTTGTGAGGACCAGACAAAATATCCTCACAATGATGATCTAGAACCAAAATATGCCTCATAACTATAGAAAGACAAACACACACACACACTGACACACACATTATAGTATTGATGTACTTTGGGGATGTTTTGTGTGTGTGTGATGACTGACTTTTTACCAGCGTTGCAGGGATGTCCTCACAGTGCAGGTGAATCTCCAGCTTGATCCTCACAAACACACATTTGCACTCCATCGCACACACATGCCTGAGGCCTGGTTGATGCTGATGAGGGGTGACCGAGCATTGATCTGCAGAGAGAGAGAGTGACGGTCGTGTCAGAGTCAGTTGAGGATGAGGTCTGGTTGCGAGCGGTTGGCAGGCGGTTAGTGGGTGATTGGCAGGCGGTTCAAGAGTGATTGGCAGGCGGTTCAAGAGTGATTGGCAGGCTGTCGGCGGTTGATTGGCGGAGTCTGCGTTTCTACCTCATCTCTTCTTCTCCTGACAGGACTGACAAATCAACAGGAAGTAAAGAAACTAAGAAGCAGGATCCAGGATCCAGGATGACGAGCGCAGCCCCTGCCAGGAAGCCGTATCGTAAGGCTCCACCACAGCACCGCGAGACCCGCCATACCATGCCCGTCGCTCCACCCCCACCTGTGCCGCAGCCCGACATCAATCAGGTAAACCTACACGCTATAAACACACCCCCACCCCCTTTTCAGCACCTTACCCACTTTACTGCTACTGCTAAACGGCCACGAAGCGCTGGGCCACTGCATGCTGTCCAAACGTCACCGCTCCCGTTCTCGGACAGCGAGCCAGAAGTCTCTAGTTTGTCCAGTCTTGAGCTCTGCATACCCTCACCATCGCTCTTCAGAAGCCACACCTGCCGCCCCAACAGGATCCGAAGCACAGCGATGGGCGTTACGGCATCTGAGCGGCATCCAACAAGTCCTCACAGCATGTCAAGTCCTCGCCAGAGTCCTCTTAACATGTCGGGCCTGTGCCAAACCTCCAGTCGTCACCATGCAGCAAGTCTCTTCGCAGTCATCGGCAACCAGAGTTTGCCAGCACATCGAAGCCCTGCCTGGAAACACACCCCCACCAGTGGCGCCAGAAGAGAGCATCACTGTCGAATCCAGAGACAGACTTTCGTCCCTCCGAAGGGCATCTTGAAGCAGCCGACCTCTCTGGACGTGGAACACACCTACGATATCATCAGGAAATCAAAGTCAGTGGAGCTGCTGGATGATAGTCATGTGCAGGGCAGCGCTGTCCGCCACCCGCCAACGCGCTCACTGGACCGTGCGGCACAGCGCGTGTCAGCCCCACGGCGGTCCTCGGCCCCGCCCTTGCCATCTATGACCAACTGGAACTGGAAGAAGCAGGTTTTGGAAGAAAAAGTTCGGTTCTCCAACTTTCTGGATGAAATCACCTGTCGAGTCCTAAGCCCCGCCCACCTCACCCTGTTGGGTAAGTCCCCCTCCATAGAGCCAGTTAGCCCCGCTCCTCAGCGCAGACATCAAAGCCGCCGCCCTGCCCACAGGAAACAGCGGATGGAGGGTTCCTCCGCTGACCGCATGAGGCGCTGGGACGACTGGGTGGCGGCAGTGCAGCATCCCAGTAGCTGGTACCAGCCCCTGCAGGGGGAGGGGGCACGGCAGGAGACCCCACAGCAGCAATGTGACATCCCAGAGGAGGCGGGGCCTAAGGAAGAAGTGTTGGGCGTGAATAGAGGGATAAAAATGAAAGTTCAGGAAAACAAACATCCTTTCTCTAATCTGTCACTGCTGTCCCGCATCAAGGTACGTCCTCACCTCCTCACCCTCCTTCATATTCATCTCCTGAGAGAGAGAGAGAGAGAGAGAGAGAGAGAGAGAGAGAGAGAGAGAGAGAGAGAGAGAGAGAGAGAGAGAGAGAGAGAGAGAGAGAGAGAGAGAGAGAGAGAGAGAGAGAGAGAGAGAGAGTTATTGATGTTTCTGCTCAGTGAAGCCCTGCTGCATGCTGGGAACTGAACATCGACACAGATCAATGAGACAGGAAACATCCTGTCGTCTCCATGACGTTGTTTATTGACCTCCCGCCAGTGTCACATGTTGGTCATGTGATTCTGAGCCAATAATCAATAATGTTATCGGTATAAATTCAGTGAACAGTGAAACTTCAGTTTGATAATGGATTATTTGCCGTTAGTGAATATAACTGATGTTGTTGTGTTTCAGGAGGCGTTAACAGATGCTGACAGGATCAGGTCAGTCTCATTACATACAACATATCACAGTCAAATCAATAATCTACCGATTCATCAATCATCGGCCCCCTCACCCCCTCCTCCCATTACCCAGAATCCTCCAACAGCAGAATGAGGACCTGCGGCACCGCCTTTCTCTCTCCACCCACAAGATGGAGGCCATGGAGGCGGAGTTTGATGGCAACCGTCATTACATGGAGGCGGAGCTAAGCCGGACCAGAGACGACTTGGATAAGATGAGGGACAAGTTCCGCAGGTGAGAAGATTCTAGTAGTGACAAGTGGTCTGATTGGCAGATAAAAGAAGCGAGAGAGTGGAGCTGATCTGTCATTGGCCGTTTCACAGGAAGTCACCACCTCATTTGTTCACTGACAGTTGTACAGGCTCAGTTCAATTTTATTTGTATAGTGCCTCGACTGAGGGGTGAATTCAGAGTAAGGGGCAGGTGGACGATATACACTTTATGGACAAAAGTATTGGGACACACCTCTTAATCATTGAATTCAGGTGTTTGATTCAGTCCCATTGGTTGGACCCTGAGTTCCAGTGAAGTTAAATCTTATTGCTTCAGCTGACCAGGACATTTTGGGCAATTCTGAGCTTCCAACTTTGTGGAACAGTTTGTGGAAGTGTTCCAGGACTCTGCTCAGGTTCATAAAGGCTCGGCTGGGTGAGTTTGGTGTGGAAGAGCTGGACTGGCCCCACAGAGCCCTGAGCTCAACCCCATCACTGAACTAGAATGGACTACCTTTGTCCATATAGGGTATAATAACTAGATGTTCGAGGCTGATGAGGAGACTTTCAGTCCGAACAGTGATGCGTTCATTGACAGTCGTACAGACTCGGTGAACAGTGATGCGTTCACTGACAGAAAAAGAAGCGAGTTTGCAGATGTGATAACACATTTCTCTATCTCTCTCTGAGTGCAGACTCCAGAACAGCTACACAGCGTCTCAGAGAACCAATCAGGACCTGGAGGAGAAGCTTCACGCTCTGGTAGTTCCCTTCTTCATGTGACCTTTGATCTGATCAACTGTGATTTTCAGTAAAGAGTCAAACCAGTGTGTGTCTGTTTGATTCTCTGGATTTATTCATGATAACATTAATGTTTTTACATTGATATTCATAGTACTGTTGATGTTTACTCATGGTTATAAGATATTTATTCATATTAGTATTTAGACAGTAATGAACCTCCTGATTGGTCCACAACCTCCTGAGTGGGTCTCAAATTTACTTGGGTGTATGGTTGTGGTTGTTTGTATTTGTGTGTGTGTGGTTCTAATTAGTCACTATCAGCCAATCACAGATCAATAACTACATGAACACACTGTGAAGCTGTGTATTGATTAGCTGTGTAAAAATTGATTTGACTTATCAGGGGGCGGTTGCCATGGGAAACAAAGCAGGAGGTTAGAGGTCACTGTAATCAGTGAGATAAAATAAAGTCAAATCTAATTACTTTTTAACTTCCTTATTCAGATAATTCAAATAATGAAAAGCTTTTAAAAGTAAAAATAATTATATTAAAACTAACTTAATGAAACATTTGTTATTAAATATATACGATATTTCATAACTGATGTTATAAACAACTTTTCTGTCAAACACCTGACATCAAACCTTTACATCCACTTCCTGTTTGTCTGATGTCGTTTTTCATCTTCTCTTCTTTTCTCACGCTGCTCTGTGATGGACTGACTCATCTTCATCATCTTTTTCACCTTCATCAGGCTGCCATCAGTCAGACATGGGTTCATGCAGTTGGGTTTCATTCATCATCTTCATCCTGACTTTTATTTTTTCAGTCTGAACAAGTTTGAACATGAAGTCAGGAAACAAACTGACGTCATGTGACCGTTAATGCTCCAATAATATTTTAATATCTTATAAAAAACGTACAGTTTGTACCAATGAAGGAAAGATGTGGTGCTTCCATCAGTCACATTATTCTCTATATATTTCTAAATTATTCCCCAAAATATTTTTTATGTAATTGCCGAAGGGCCAGAACCCTATGGTTTTGCTCTGGTTTGTTATTATTTTTATTTGGTGACTGCCGCCTCGGCTCAAATTCCCGTGGGCTGGAATGAGCTAGAAACACGAAACTTACCAATAACTTAATGTGCATTAACTTTCTCTGAAGCATGACCTCAGTTGGCCACATGGTGGCGCTGTAATCAAGCATTGCAAAAAAACAACACAGGCCACGCCCCTCACATTATAAGTCCAATTGACATAAAATTTCACACACAAGTCCAGCCAATGGTGCTCTACCAAAAAAATAATAAGACCATAACAGTCCACCATGATGGATTTTTTCCTAATTCGTCAATCAACACCAAATTCAGTATAAAGCATATATTAGATATATTTAAATATAAATCCTCCTAATGATATTGAGCTGCTTCCTCCTAGTGAGCATTAAGGCTGGAACCCGCTCATTTCCACTTGCAGCTATATTTCTGTCTACTCTCTCTTATATCTTTATATATCTTTATGGTCTTATATTACAAACATTTTCAAATTTTTTTAAATGAAAAAACATCGACTTGATATTCAAACGGCTTCTGTCTCATCTCGTTGGTTTTTCGTCGAAAATCTTCAAATAATTTACAGATTGTACTTGATTGTTATATATAATGCCTAATGTTATATATAATATAAAATCTAATGCCATAGATATGTATATAATAACAATAATAACTTAAATGTTATATACGATATAAAGTCTAATGATAATAATGATATTTAAAGTTATTTAGATGGTGAAGTCCACGTTTTAAGTTTAAATAAAATATACAACTTGTGAAACAAAAGAAACTTCAAAAATGGTGTCGACGTGGATTCTAACCAGTTCATTTTTTTTAATTCCCACATCATCTGAATGTCGTCTTTCTGCTAAAGGCCCGCCTTCCCTCACTTCACCCTCTTGATTGGTTGTCTGCTGTGATTGACAGCCGATGCACTAATGTAATGTCTCTGCCCCTCTCTTCACAGCTGCGGAAGGTGGAGAGGGACAAAAAGACGATGGACCAGGAGATTGTGGAGCTCACCAACAAACTGCTGGACGCCAAGAACACAATCGACCGACTGGAGGAGCTCAACGTGAGACTCACTTCATTAACACTTTTTATTTGATTCCTTATTTTGATTTAGATTTAGCATTGAGTATAGCATTCCCGTCTCAAAGGGGCCTTTTCCACCAAGGCGGTTCCAGGGTCAGGTCAGAGCCTTACTGGTCAAGAAGTAAGAACCGCCTACATCAGAGGCTGGGGGCGGAGTTATCGTGACCAACAAGACCAACCACAGCTTTGTTGTGATCACTTGTAACCGGATGTCACTTCACCGCTCTGTGTGCAAAACACGAACATGAAGACCAAAATATGATGTTTTTACTCAGTCTGAGTTTGCTCGTGTGTGTGTGGTTGTCAGCACGAGAGAAAGCGGAAGCGAGCGAGTGGAGTCAGGGGGCGAACAAAAGAATGAATGTGCAGTTCTGAAGAAAGATTTAATTTATGTAAGAAAAGTATCGATATATTATGTGATGATCAGTGTTGGTATTGTGGCGCCATTTCAAACAAACGTTTAAACTGTAGCGAGTCACAGACGCTGAGTCAGTGTGTGAGCGTGAGAGAGAAGAGAGCCAGCGTTCAATGAATGAATGAATATAATTTAATCTCAAATATAAAAAGGGTTCATTTGTACAGTTGAGACGTAGACAGTCACGTATATAAAGATGTAATGATAGAAAAGCAAACTGGTTCTAAAAAGGTTTGAAGGTTGAAGCAGCTCTGAACCAGGACTCTGTTCCCTTTGGTGGAAAAGGGGTAAAAGTCTTGTTTATATGTTTATTTCTTCTCTGCAGTTTGAACCAGCTGTTGTTTCACTGTGTCACAACCAATAATCAAAACCAAACCTTCAGGACTGATTGATAGACGATGTGTCGAGCCGAGGCTGATGGGTAATGTAGTCAGTGTCTCTCTCCTCAGGAGCGATATCGACACGACTGTAATTTGGCCGTTCAGCTGCTCAAGTGCAACAAGTCGCATTTCAGGAACCACAAGTTCGCTGATGTAAGTCACTTGATGTCATCAGAGAAATGACGATGTCACTGCTCGTCATCAATAACTGATCAAATTGTGTGTGTGTGTGTGTGTGTCCGTCCGTCCGTCCGTGTGTGTCTGTCCTCAGCTGCCCTCTGAGCTTCAGGACATGTTGAACAAACACATGAAGACTCTGTCGGGGGGGGCCTCGGGCCCCCAGGACCCGGACACGCTCAGTTTGACGCCCGCCGACGTCGTGCCGACCTCCGTCATCGCCCGGGTCCTGGAGAAACCCGAGCCACTAGTCCTGAATTCTGCCCAATCAAGCAGCTGCGGGCGACCCGTTGCTGAGGACGTCTTTGTGCATGTGGACATGACGGGCCCCGTTGGGGCCGAGGGACGGGGCCGGGACAACGGCGCTGCTCAGGAAGCGTTGCAGCACAACGGGTCCTGTCGCAGTCAGAGCAGTCTGGACGGGCAGTTGGGGGGTGAGGAGGGAGGCGGGGCTCCGTCTTTCGAGAAGCTGAACCCTTACCCGGTGCCGCCACACCCCCACCCCCTGTACCCCGGCCGCAAGGTCATCGAGTTCACCTCAGACGATAAAGTAAAGATTCCCAAAAACTCGCCACTTCCCAACTGCACCTACGCCACAAGGCAGGCCATCTCCCTGAGCCTCGTCCAAAACGATGACGAGCGTTTGGCCCCCAGCAGCCCAGCCCCTTCCTCGTCCTTGGCTGGGGGGGGTGGAGCCAACCAGCACACGCCACCTTCACAGCGGGATGTCGCCAGCGAGCCTCTATCCAGCCAGTCTAGCCCCTTCAGCAGCCCACCACAGGTACGCTGAAGCCCCGCCCACCTTCATTGTTGTTTTTATTGATCTGTGATGTCATCATGCACCTGTTGGACCAGATCAGCTGATCGTGTTCAACGTTCATTTACTTCCTGTAAGTCCTTGTTGTCATGGTAACTGCAGACAAACAATTTCCAATGTAAAAATTCGACCATTTGATCGAATGTCTAACAGTCAGAATGTAATTAACAATAATCCCCCCCCCCCCAGGCGCTCAGCGTGATGGCGAGCTCTGGCAGCTCGGAGGAGGATCTTCTGTCCAACTGGCAGAGGATGTTTGTGGAGAAGATGGCGCCGACGTGCGACAACTCTCTGGTCCACCGTACGTCGTTCAGCAGTCAGATGGCTAAGGAGCTGCAGAGGAGGAGTCAGGCGGGAGGGGGTGGGGCCTCCTTTGACCACCACAGGACGGCATACTCAGATGGCGAGGAAGGATCATCGGCGAGGAGCTGGACGCCAAGCCGCGGCTCCAGCCTCGACACCGACACCGACACCGAGCCGCGGCCTGGCAGGAGGGGGCGGTATGGGGGGGACGGCTCGGTGGAGGAGGGAGAGAGGCTGCTGATGAACCTGGAGGATGACGGTGGCAGCGGGGACACTGCGGTCACCGTGGCGTCCAGCCCCGTCAATGCCCACAGGAAAGAGCTAGAGGAGGAGGAGAGCTCGGCCGAGGAGAGAGACGTCCTCCCCCATGACCTGCCTGTCATCTCGCCCCGCGTTCTGGAGTACGACCCCACCCTTGCCAGCACCGGCCCCTCGCACCGGCCACAGAAGAGTCCGAAGAGGATGGGCGTCCACCACCTGCACCGCAAAGACAGCCTGACTCGAGCCCAGGAGCAAGGCACACTGCTGGACTGACCCTCGCTCGCCCCTGTTCTCCCTAAGCTGATGTCTGTCTCCATGGCAACTGACCTGCCCGTCATAAGGGTCATCCAGGATATAGCCATGCAATGCTGCGGTGTGTGTGCGTGTGAAACATTGTCCACATACTTTTGGTCATGTATGTAGCCTGATCAGTTTTTAAACACATGGTCATCACATGTCTGTATACCTTTCAACCAACTAGCCAAAAGTATGTGGACAGCAAACTAATTTAGTTATAGCAACAACACTTTTACACCAGAATGTAAGAAAATTAGGGCTTTCAAACCATTACAACTATTAATCTGATTAATCCCAGGGTAGCTGTGATTAATCTGATTAATCACCATTTCTAAATGCCTGAAAAATCCCCATTTTTCTCTGTATATTGTGGGAACAGAAAGATAAACGACAGAAGGTGGATATATACACTTAACTTTAGTTTTTTTATTGCTGACAAGTCCAAATGATAGTTATTAAGATTGAAAAATAAAGTAAAATCAAACTAAAACATAACACACCTTAATTAAACTTGGCTGTCTCTTTGCTTTGCCTCTGAGCAAACATAGGATGATGTGATTTAGAACATTTATTTTAATCAAACTCAAAGAACCTTTATCCTAAACAATCAGGGCTTCTTAGCCTTTGCTCTTTTTTAGCAAATATAGGATGGTTGAATAAAACTTTTTTCTTTTCTTTTTAAATCCAACAAACTTTACACAATTAAATGTGAATGTGAAATCTGAATCTGAGCCCATCTGCAGAAACAGGGTTAGGGTTAAAAAGAACGAGTTCCCAGTTCAGTTCATGCAGATGAACTGGTTCAGGTTCACAGTTCATGTTTTATTGGGAGGATTCAGGTGACGAACGTCCGGTCGTGTGTTTGGTTCTGAGTCGATGGAGTCGGATCGTGTCTGCGTGTCGCTCATTCTAACACTGAGTCCTGACTGAGCGTCTCGTGTTGGACTGAAACTGTTGACGAGTCATTTTCATGATGTTTCAATGAGTCTGATAAACTGGAATCAAACCAACATTCAGTGACTTCCTGTGCTGATCAGGTCCTGAGAACTAGTGATGAGTGTGTATTAGTTCCAGTGAAGCCGAGTGGAGGAGGACACAGAAACTCCAGCTCGGTACAAACCAGCTGCAGCTCTGATCCTGAAGCAGCTGATCCCTGAGCAGCTGAGACCAGAGGAACTCTGTGTTTCACTGTTGTTGACAGCCCTAAAGAAAATATTCAAAAAATTTAAACAGACGCATTTTTATTATTATATTGTTTTTAAACTGCGTGTCCACATACTTTTGGCCAGGTAGTTTAATTTGATCACATGTTCATGGAAATGTTGCTCTGCTGTCCAAATACTATTGGACACATTTTGTACTTTTGTGAATGGTCATCTGCGTACAATATATACGATACATGGCCAAAAGTTTGTGAACAGCAAACAAGGGTGTGTGTGTGTGTGTGTGTGTGTGTGTGTGTGTGTGTGTGTGTGTGTGTGTGTGTGTGTGTGAGTGTGAGTGAGAGAGAGAGAGAGACCTTCTCGGAGGTCTTTGCCTTGTTTCCTGACCAGGAGCTTTTGTTTTTGAAGATACAAATGACACACAGTCTCAGTGCCTATCACTCTCTCTGGGAAAGGTTGCGAGTACGATGCCAGGCCTGCAGAGTGTCAGACTTTGATTTTGTCATCTATTTGTTGACTTCCTGTTGTGCTGTGTTATTTAGTCACCTGACTGTTCTGACCTTTGACCCTGACTGACACAAACACTCTGACTGTACCTGTGGGGGCGGGGCTTCTCCTCACCTGGAGAGTAACATCAACATTTTAGGATTTTTAGTTGTGAGGAAATAATGTTTGTTTGATTTGTCGTTGATTTGTTTTGTCGTGTTTCTGATCACATTGATTTGATGTTTTTTTGTGGTGGTACGGGGGCCTGTTAGTGCCAAGAAAAGATTTTAAAAAGTTTCTCTTCAGAATCTGCTGCTCCTTCACATTAAAACATGTGAACTGGCTTTTATTGTGAAGCAGCCACAGGAAACAGTTATGTTTGAAATATTGTGTTGCTGTGGCACCAGCAAGCCTCCGTACTTTTCCTCTGACGTTGTGTCGTAATTGGACGTCAGCTCGTTGCTTCAGCTGATCAATGACTGATTGATTGATTTTCCTGAGTCTGAGTATCGACCGTCTCAGTAATCTGATCGAGTATTGATCGAATCGGATTCAATCGTTTTTTGGTATTAAACGTATTAAAACTTGTTTTGAAACTTTATTTTTTATTCCTGTTAATCTGAGATTAATCATCTTCGTACATCGGCTCGACAACAAGCCCTAAAACGAGCGGCAATCACAGACTGCCACTTCATGATAGAACTACAAGTCCTGTTGGTGCATGATGGGATATGAATGCTGTCAGAGCTCTGACAAAGTGCATGATGGGACACAGAACTAATGTGTCACAGCGACATCACGTCAAACTTGAACTGGTTCAGAGAACGTTGAGAACAGGAGAGTGGTGGTAAATAAATAAAACAGTAGTTTGCTCCTTTAAATTATTAAAAACATTTGACTCTGTAAAATCAGACGTGTGTCTCTGTATGTGTGTCTCTGTTTGTGTGCGTGTGTCTCCGTGTGTGTGTCTGTCTGTCATAAACCCGAGCTTCTTCGTTAACTAACGTTTTAAACAGTTTGTCAAAATCAGAATTTTTCTCAGATCTTTTGTGACCACGTGAACAAAGTGATTTAACGTTTGGGTCATAATAACGTTAGCTAACAAACTTAGCATAATTTTAGTTCTTTTTATTGTGATTTATTTGCTCTTAAGTTGATTTGATTCCAGCACAGTATTGCTTATGAGCTAGCAGCTCTTAGCTGCTCTTAGCTCTTAAAGTGAACTTGTAAGAGTTCATGTTCAGTTAGCTTATATTAGAATGCTAATTTTAGCTCATTGGCTACAAAAGTGGATGACTTTCGTTGAAAGTATTTTCGTGGTTCAGAAGATTAAAATGTTTCAGTGAATGTAAGTTATTCAAGAAAAATTTCGTAAAATAGAACTCATGGTTGAGACGAAAAATCAGGCTGGACAAACGGTTAGCTCGCTAGCTAGCCATTTGACTTATACAAATGCGAACATGCTAATACCAGCCTAGTGGCTAATCAGTTGTTAGAGATGAACATTGCTGGTTAGCAGCTGCTAACAGAGCGGAGGACCCCCTAAGTGGCCACCAGGGGGCGCTGGGTGATCTGTTGAGGATGTGGACTCACCTGGAATCAGGACATGGAAGAACAAACAGAACAGGAACCAGGTTCTAGTTGAGGAGCGTTTGTTGTCTTCACAGCTGAATGTCGTTAATGTAACGTCAGGTTACTGTAACTCCGCCCTCAGGTGCTTTGGACTCACCTGTTCACTGAGCGTCTGTTTCACTTCCTGTCGGAAATAAAAACAAGAGTTTGTAAAAAATCTACTGAAGATTTTATTTTCTCAATTTGTAACTGATGTATATTTTAAAAGAAATAAAATATTTTAAACCTTGCTCCGTGTGTGTGTTCGAATTCCAGTGCAGGCTTGGATACGCTCCACAGCCCCAACATCATCAGATCAGAAATACCTTATTGATCCCAGGGGGAAATTGTGTTTGTTACAATAGCTCCATGCAAGAGTCGAAATATAAGCGTATAAAGATTTTAAAATGAAATATGTACAATATGTGCGTTCTGTACATTGAGTATTTAGTGCAAGCATGGATATGTCAGATATTGGTGGCATTGTAATGAGTCCAGTCTTCTGACTCAGACGCTCAGAGGGAGGAGTTGTGTAGTTGGACGGCCTCAGGCAGGATGACTTCCTGTGGCGCCCTGCGGTGCGGCTCGGTGAGTCCAGCTCGTCATGGAGGGGGGGGCACACTGTCCAGGATGTCATGTGACTCCATCCTCCTGTCGGACACGGCCCTCAGCCCATGACCTTTAACCACAGCTTTTGTGATGAAGTCAGGGCAGGTGATTAGTTAAGAGTCAGTAACAGGTTAGTTAACTGACTCTTAATTAACCCTAACCCACTATACATTAATGTATAAACAATAATCTAATTATCTGTAATATACAATATCTTGTAATAATCTATAATTTATAATCTGTAATCATATACAATACTCTATAATCATATAATATAAAATGCATAATAAACTATAATATGTAATCTATAATATAATATTACATAATCTGTAATCCTAATCATCTGTAATGTATAATATGAACATATTTATCAACAACTGATTCAGTAAACTTTATTGATGTTTTTGTGGTGAACACAGTGAATATGAACAGAACAGAGGTTCTTCAGGTTCTTCAGGTTCCTCAGGTTCTCTTCAGCGTGTTGAAGAACTCCTCTAGAATGTTCTCCACCTCGTCCTCGCTGTAATCTCTCACCACAAACCTCTCGCCGTCGTCCGCTCCTCGGATCATGGCCGACAGAACTGCAAAGAGACAGGAAGTTAGCGTGACACCTGCTGACCTCACCTGTACACCCTGAGGTCTGTGAGCCAATCAGAGGAGAGCTCAGTCACCAGGTGTCAGGCGTGCATTCGCATTACAACTTTAACATTAGCTTGTAACATCATCTGTTAAAAAGATGTTGGTGTGACGACATGTTTGAATATAAAGTGCTGCATTCGTAAAATAATCTCTTTTCCTAAAGACGATTCATTGACCAAGGTCAAGAAAAGATGGGAAGGAGAAGCGGTAAGGAGTGAGGAAAGGAGTTAGGAAAGAGGTTAGGAAAGAAGAACCATAATGTGGGGAAAATCCGACTCCACTTACATTCAGTGATTTTTTTTCAACCAACTTTATGTACAACACAAGATACGTATACTACGTATACTACGTATACACGATACTCTGTGAGGATGATCCGTTGTTTCCTCTGCTAAAGGAGAGTGGAAGCTTCCTGACAAAGATGGATTCTATCGCTGGAAACTCAAACATGCTAACAGACAAAGATAGTAAAGACAGTAAACAGGAAGTGACCTCACCGCGTCCTGTTGACGGCCTGAACAGACACAAGGTTTTTTTCTTCATGTTGACGACTCGGCCGAGTTCATATCCGACCCCCAGAGACGGCTGCGTGACCTCCGCCACCACCACTGAGGTAACAGAGGTCAGAGGTCACAGGCAGCCCATCACACCAACAAGCAATAATCAATGATCCTCACCGTCGCACTGTCGGAGCCAATCGACGTCTCGGTCGTGGATGAACCTGTCTCCTGCTGCGGAGCCGTCCTCCCCTGTCCAATCACAGCACAGCAGCTCAGTGACATCACACACAGCTGTGTGTGTGTGTGTGACTCTGACCTGTGTGTGTGTGTGTGAGAGAGATTCTGACCTGTGTGTGTGTGTGTGTGTGTGTGACTCTGACCTGTGTGTGTGTGTGACTCTGACCTGTGTGTGTGTGTGTCTCTGACCTGTGTGTGTGACTCTGACCTGTGTGTGTGTGTGTGTGTGTGTGTGTGTGTTCTCTGACCGTGTGTGTGTGTGACTCTGACCTGTGTGTGTGTGACTCTGACCTGTGTGTGTGTGTGTGACTCTGACCTGTGTGTGTGTGTGTGTGTGTGTGTGTCTGTGTGTCTCTGACCTGTGTGTGTGTGTGACTCTGACCTGTGTGTGTGACTCTGACCTGTGTGTGTGACTCTGACCTGTGTGTGTGACTCTGACCTGTGTGTGTGTGTGTGTGTGTGTCTCTGACCTGTGTGTGTGTGTGTGTGACTCTGACCTGTGTGTGTGTGTGAGATTCTGACCTGTGTGTGTGTGTGTGTCTGTGTGACTCTGACCTGTGTGTGTGTGTGTGTGACTCTGACCTGTGTGTGTGTGTGTGTGTGTGTGTGACTTCTGTGTGTGTGTGTGTCTCTGACCTGTGTGTGTGTCTCTGACCTGTGTGTGTCTCTGACCTGTGTGTGTGTGTGTGTGTGTGTGTCTCTGACCTGTGTGTGTGAGCTGTGTGTTGCTCACGTGTTCTGTCATCACGGTTCCGTAGCTCTTCAGATTCTTCACGATCTTCAGGTAAAGATGGACGTCTTCTCTGCCGCCGCGAATACTTCCACAGAAATAAATCTTCATCCTGTTTCTTAAGTTTCTGAAGTTTCTGAAGTTTCTGAAGTTTCTTTCCGCGTCTCCCTGCTGCAGCTTCCTGCTGCAGCTTCCCGCGCTCTTTGTAAATGAGAGCGGGAAATATATAACCCTGAGCTTTGTCTTGCAGGTGCTGCTGACGTGTGATTGGCTCAACCCTTATCAGTTTGAACTCTGATTGGTTAACAGTTGAGGCGGTAACCAGCTGAGGGGAGGAGCTACCTGATAGACCGGACTCTGGTGTTGCAGGACCTCCGGCACCAACAGTAGGTGGCGCTCATACACCTTGACGTTGGTTACATCCATAAAATCAAACAAAGAAGAAAATTAAGTTTCAAAATAAGAGTCCATAACATCCCTTTGTTTCAACAAACTTCCTGCTCCTACCTTTCAAAATAAAAGTCTACACATCCTGGGCACCTGGAAGAGAGACCTGGATGCAGACAAGACTCAGCTTTGTTCATTCTAAGAAATCTCCAATAAAATGCATCATTTATTCCATGTTACTACTGTTAATTTGAGTCTATTCAATAAATGATGTCCATTTATCCTTTAGCCTCCTAATTCCATCTTTTTATTATTTTTGAATATGTTTTGTATTTTGTGGAAAGGTCTCCCAGGCAGCAGCTTATTAAACCTGAACTGAAAAGATAAAACCTGAATAAATCTCACTGCTGCTCACTGAAGGAACACGGAGCAGAAGTCAGAGTCCCGACATCACGCTGAGGACAACACATCACTTTCCAGGAAATACAGATTTTGAAAACAGGCATCATTATCTCAGAAAATGTGATGTGGTGAAACAAAGGGCTTTAAACGTAATTAAGACAATGAATGGAATTCAACAATTTATGCATAACTCTGATAGCTTTTGGGATAACATCCCCTCTAAAGTTTTTAATAAATGTGGTGGGATAGATTTTTTATTGAATGGAGTTTTGTATTTCTAAACTTCCCATCAAGCTCTCCAGGTTTTCTTTCATAGGAAAATGATTTATGAACACAATGTTATCCCACATAACTCACAGCAGATTCTGCCCCGAAGAAAATCGTTTTGTTATTTTAAATAAAGTTGCATTAAAAAAAAAGGACAGCGGTCCGCCATATTGTCTGCAGCCAGTTACTCAGAGCAGTTACATTACTTTCTCAATATTTACTCAGTTATTCTACACATTGTCATTATTAAAACTCGTGAATGAAACTGATCATTAATAAATATAGTAAAACATTGAACCTGAGTTTAATTAAGTTAAAGTACAAATGTATCACACTCTGTCATATACAACATATCTATAACATTTATATATTATATCTAGAAGTAACCTCTATTTTTTATTATATAACATATTAAATGTCTTGTTAAAAAGATTGTAATTGTAAATAAAGTTTCCAGATCAAAGATGATTCTCAAAAATTCAAAGCCCATAAAGTTTATTTGACTGTTTGTACAGAAACAATTAACACAACAAACAAGACGGAATAAAAGGTTAACACAGAACCAGCAGAACCAGCAGAACCAGCAGAACCAGCTCCACTCACACACCCCTGACTAATGTTCAGATCCAAAATATGATCATTTACACAGAAACTTTCTTCTTTTAAAACACGTCTGTGAGTGTGTGGACCCTCAGTGGACCCCCAGTGGACCCTCAGTGGACCCCCAGTGGACCCCCAGTGGACCCCCAGTGGACCATCATGGAGGCCCCCAGGCTCCTACCTGTGGCGTTGAGAATCAGGTCGGGCACATCTCTGGCCACCCGCTGTATCGGAGCCAGGTGGGGTCCTTCCAGAGAGACCAGCAGCCCTGAAATGACGACAGGAGGTCTCACTCATACACAAAAACACACAGTAAAAAGTGTGTGAGTGAGTGTGTGTGTGACGAGTGTATGACGTGTGTCTGACCTGTGTGTGTGTGTGTGTGTATAACGTGTGTGTGTGTGTGACGAGTGTGTGACGAGTGTATGACGTGTGTCTGACCTGTGTGTGTGTATGACGTGTGTCTGACCTGTGTGTGTGTATGACGTGTGTCTGACCTGTGTGTGTGTATGACGTGTGTGTGTGTGTGTGTGTGTGTGTGTGTGACGAGTGTATGATGTGTGTCTGACCTGTGTGTGTGTGTGTGTATGACGTGTGTGTGTGTGACGAGTGTATGACGTGTGTGTGTGACGTGTGTCTGACCTGTGTGTGTGACGTGTGTCTGACCTGTGTGTGTGTGTGTGTGTGTGTGTGTGTGTGTGTGTGTGTTGTCACCTTCTACGATCTTGTGGTAGGCGAAGTGCAGGTAGAGCAGGAAGAGCATGTGCAGCAGGGAGAGCGTCCCACAGAGGAGGAGACGGGGCGTCTGACCGACGGTCCGAGAGAGCAGAGCCGCCACCTGAGAGGACGCAGCACAGAAACAGGTGAGCGTAAAGTTGAGGGACAGCCGGGGCTGATGGGAAGTGTAGTCCTTACCATACGCAGAGTGGACAGTCCTCCAACCAGCAGCCACAGGACGTAGAACAGGAAGTGGAAGTGAATGTTGTAGGTGATGAAGAGGACGGCGCAGTGACCAAACAAACCGTAACCCTGACGACAGCAGACAGGAAGTATGTTGTGTCAGTTAACAGTAAATCATGTGCTAATAGTGTCAGTACAGTGTGTAGTACCAGTACTGACCAGCAGGGACAGCATCTGGAGCATAGTGATCTGAGCGTTGACCAGGTACGCCAGGAAGTAGATCAAGG